>NW_013955366.1:12984-13815 GCF_001266775.1 Austrofundulus limnaeus
GTGTGTGTGTGTGTGTGTGTGTGTGTGTGTGTGTGTGTGTGTTTGTTAGTGTTGTTAGTGTAAGTGTGTGCGTGTGTGTTGAGGCGTCTCTTCCAGGAACCACCTGCAGCCAGCGAGGCTCACCTGGACCTGTTGTGTGTGTCTGTTCCTGGTCCTGGTCCTGAGGGGGCTGTTTGGGCCCCTCAGGACCCGGACCAGGACCGGTCCAGATGGTGGGTGTTTCTCAGCCGTTAAGTTTACGACTCATAATTTGAATAAAGAGCAAAGATTTCAGTCGATAATTACTCTGATCAGGTTTTATCTTAACGGCTTTTCAGTTTTAAAGCTGCATTTCAAAATAAGAGCGTTATAAAGTTTAAGTTTAGGTTTTTTTAAGCACTACAGCTGAAAATATGTTAGTTTATCTGCTCCTCATCATATTTATTCAGTTGAATAAAAAAGTTTTCTATATTTGATAGTTAAAGTCAGTAACTCCACCTGCAGCCTGAGGAAACATTTGCATCATATTTCCATTGTTCCCAGTGGAAACCAAAGACACGTCCCCTGGTCTGTCCCTGCGAGGGACAAAGACAGGACATCATTTAGCACTGATTCACATTCAGAATCTGCTTACTCACAACAACAACACAAACTATAACAACAATTATTGAGCCTGAGAATAAGAGCTGAACGCTGAGTCATGTTTTTATCTTTACATGATGCAAACTTCTGCTTTTAGCTCAGTTTGTTGTGTTGCTTTTTTAAGTTCGGACACAAAAAAACATTTGTCATCATCCTGAATGACTTGGCAGTCAGTGTGTGTGTGTGTGTGTGTGTGTGTGTGTGTGTGTG
>NW_013955367.1:0-1616 GCF_001266775.1 Austrofundulus limnaeus
AGCCTTGTATTTGACACGTGCATTAGATGATGTAACTGTTCCATGTCAGGATTTGTGCTTTTTTATTTTTTTATTATTTTTTTTGAAGTGTTTAGGAAATAAAAACACCTTAACTTCAGGGAAGTATGCTATTTGTTTTGTTTATTTTTGCTCATATGAGGTTGGCAGTGAATTTAAAGATGACGTCACCGGCCATCCTATTTCTCCGCACTGTCCCTTTAAATTCAACGCGGGGGGGCACGAGCCCACCCCACCCCCCTTTTTTTTTTTTCACAAGCAGCTTTTTGCGCCAACCTCCACCTCCACCGCAGCTGCAGACTGAATGAAGCCCGCTGGTCTCACGGAGCTCACCGGGCCGGGGGTCGGGGATGTTTGGCCAGAATGCACCCGGACTCCGTGGCTCTTCGTAGGGCAGGTTTGAGCCTCACCGACCGTCCCGGTCAGCCCGGTTCAGAGGATCCTCGGGGGCCCGAGGAGGAGCCCTCCTGTCCGCCTCGGTGGTGTCTGAAAAGCAGCTCTCTGCGGCCGATTGAAGGACCTGATCGTGGGGGGGAAGGACGGTCAAGATGGCAGCTGTGCGCGGAATGATGATGCTGTGAGGGAAGGTTTTCAAATCTAGGACCGAGGTCCGGTGTGTGAGGGAACGCCGTTAGGTCCGGTGTCGGTCAGGGTGTGGGCTGCAGAGGACGGACGGACGGACACGTGTTGGACCTGACTGCAGCCTGAAGCCTGCACACATTAACGGAATGCGACCCGAGTGATTGATAAAACCCCCAGAGATTGAGCCGAACATGGCCGAGGCGCCTCGCGACAGCTCCGACCCCCCTTTGAACATCGACATCGATCCGGATTTCGAGCCCCAGAAGCGTCCGCGCTCCTGCACTTGGCCTCTGCCCCGTCCGGAGTCCGGTGCGGGGAAACCGGGGACCGGCGACGTCATCCCCGAAGAGGAGGACGATGAGGGCGCGGAGCGCGGCGCCGCGCAGGGAGCCTGCGGCGCCTCGGTTCGAGCAGAGCCGAGCCGCGGCGGCTGCGCCTCCCGGCCCGTGGAGGTCCTGCGCGGTCCCCGCAGGGAGGACGCGGACGACGGGTCCCCGTCCTCCTCCTCCTCACAGCCGCCCGGCGCGGCTCAGTGCGGCTCCGCCGCCCAGCAGCTGAGGAAGTCGTCCTCCCGCAGGAACGCCTGGGGGAACTACTCGTACGCAGACCTGATCACCCAGGCCATCGACAGCTCCCCGGACAAAAGGCTGACCCTGTCCCAGATCTACGACTGGATGGTCCGGTCCGTGCCGTACTTCAAGGACAAAGGAGACAGCAACAGCTCTGCAGGCTGGAAGGTGAGCACGTGACGGTGCTGTCATCACAAACACACGTTTATTTGTTGTCACAGGTGGGTTCATCACACAGTCATGTTACAAACACACAACATTCTGTGAGAAAATACAAATCATCATTTCATGCATCATCTATGATGATTATTTATTAGGGCAGACCGGGGACAGTTGCAACACTTTTTACATTTGATTCTGTTCCTCAGAGAAGGTTTGAATTAGACAAACCAAATTTTAATACAATAAACTTACATCTGTCTGTTAATAGTTAAAACCATTTATAGA
>NW_013955367.1:2616-8526 GCF_001266775.1 Austrofundulus limnaeus
TTATATTACTGATGTTTCAGTAAAATAAAACAGTGATTTATAAAAACACAATGAAAATGAAAAACATGGTGATGATTTTCTGTGCTTCATTAGTCTATTTTAGGCACGATAAAAGAATAGAAGTGATACTTTCTTTCTTTGTGATAGTCATCATTATGATTAATAACTGCTTTAAACATCCTTAGTTAAACAACCAATGAATCATGAACAGAATAGATTGTTTCTGTTTAAAATCTGATTAAGAGAACTGAAGTCCTCGTGTAGACTAAAATGACCCGTCATGGCCTAAAATAAGAGTCCAGCGTTCCTGCCTTTCTCTCAGGCCTGTGCAAGACCTGCTTTGAGTCAGTAACTCCCGTTTCTTCACTCGAGGTGACCCCTACACTGACAATATTTATGAATGTAGGCATGTATGTATGTATATCTTTATACATGTATGGGTATGTGTATATATTTATTAGGGGTGCAACAATATATGTACCCGTATTGAACCGTACCGAACAATACAGATTTTTAAAATTTACTTTATCAACATGTCTTCTGAAGATGTTCTGTGTTGAAGGATCAGTGGATCTGTGTTCMACTACTCCACCTAGGCTGCATTTTTGAGTGCAGATCCACTGAGAAACTTGCTGTTTCAGCAACATTTAATTTAAAAACTGTACTTTTGAGGTTAAACAAATGTTCATAATTAATATAAATAAATTGCAAGTTAAAGGGGGCATGGACATTTCTCTTTTTTGTATCGAAAAAATATCGAACCGTGAGACTAAAGTATCGAACCGAACCGTGAATTTCTTGTATTGTTGCACCCCTAATATTTATATATGCCCTCCATGTATTTATCCATTTATTTTTCAGGTGAGCGGACAGATGTTGGGTGTGTGGTCCTGTGTTTTGTTGGTGTATATTTAATATACTTCTAATCGCTATTTCAATCTTTCTAATTACTTCTCTCTCTGTTTTTCTGTCTTTCTTCTTCACTTAAAAAAAGTAACTGATGATGAAGAAATCAATATACTAAATAAACTAATAATATTTGGTTTTGTTTTCTAATGAAGTGACAAAAAAAAGAGTGGATGAGAGGGTGAATGAGGGTAACCCCCGTGTCAGGGCTCCATTGTGTAAAGTATGAAAATAAATTAAATAAATCCACTTTGTTTTGATGAACCTTTCAGGGAAATTCTATCAGTTAGAGCTACGCTGACAGAAATTTGAGCCTAATGCACAGCTGGTTTAATGGTTGGATTTGGTTCCCCTCTCCCATCGTCAAATAAACTGAACTAAAAACACATGAAAGTTTCAGGAAACCTTTAACACACCACAGACCCAGAAAACTCTGCTGTTTGTCTGTTAGCAACGTCTGGGGCGACCCCCGGCTACAGCCTGGATCTTCATGCTGCAGATCGAGTGCTTTACCCTGGGCAAAGTTGGACAGTGAGCCGGGTCAACCGCTTGAGCTCCCCACGTTCCGGGCGAGGAGCTAAACCCACCACGTCTAGTTGCATATTATCAGGCTTACAAATGATTGATAAGTACCTTCCAACCTACTAGGAGGTAGAGGAGGGACAGTCTGCACACAATATATGGGACTGATAACCTATAATAATGGCCATTTAATGTATAGTCAACATTCGAAGCAGGTGCCAGAGGAAATCGATTCAGTCCCACTAACCAATATGGACACGTCTTCCTTTTTACGCCCCACCCCACATGTTCATGTTCGCTGAGTTGAAAACTTTCGAGTTCAACCAAAAACTTAGAGCCAGTGTTGTATAAAGTACCTCAAAGTGATACTTGAGTAAAAGTACAAGCATCTTATCATAAAAATACTTTGGTAAATGTTAAAGTCTTCTCTAAAAGTATTACTTGAGTAAAAGTCTTAAAGTAGCTCATATTTGTTGTACTTAAGTATCAAAAGTAAATTTCTGACACAAAATCTACTTAAGTATTAAAAGTAAAAGTACTGAGTAAAAGTGAGCAGATAGATTTTACAAAATGACATTTATTGGGAGGTGACTTCTCCAAAAAATATATTTTCTAACAGTGTGCAGCTGTGATGGGTTGTGTACAAGATAATAGTGTGTCAGAATGGTATATATTTATACTTCTCATCCAAACACAATTAAGTTCACTCTATCCAGGAGACACAATTTATCAGGATAGTATTTTTTTAAGTAATAACTCAGAATAAAGTAGGAGTAATGACTTTCTACTTCTTACCTTTTTAAAAAAATGTAGTGAGTAGAAAGTACAGATAATTGTGTAAAAATGTAATGAGTAAAAGTAAAAAGTACACTGAAATATAATTACTCAAGTAAAGTACAGATACCCAAAATTTCTACTTAAGTACAGTAACAAAGTATTTGTACTTAGTTACTTTACAACTCTGGTTAGAGCATCAACAAAAAGTTTGAGATTCAACCAAAGATTTCTGAAATGTGGAAAAATAGTTTGTTTTACAAAAAACTTTTTGATTTAATTTTTTTGACTGAATTTTTAGTAGAATTTTTGTTGATTGAAATTTATTTTTTTATTGAAACAGCTTTTTTGTTTGTTTGAATAATAAAAAACAAAATTACCTCCATACAATGCAACTCAGTAAAAATATCAAATGTTTAAACTTAAGAAATTATATTATTTTGGTTTTTGGAATAATTGAAGTTGTTGCTCTTTGGAGATTGTTGGTGTTTTTTAAACACATTCTGATTTTGTTTAGAGTTTGACTTGTTCTACAAGTCCTGTTTTTGTTGTTTAGAATGTAATGAAAATCAAAGTTTAATTAAACATTCATAACTTTTTTCATCCCTTTCTTCCAGAATTCCATTCGACACAATTTGTCCCTCCATAGTCGTTTTGTGAAAGTCCAGAATGAAGGAACCGGGAAAAGCTCCTGGTGGATGGTGAACCCAGATGGAGGTAAAGGAGGCAAAGCTCCCCGAAGACGAGCTGTTTCCATGGACAACAGTAAGTACATCAAAGGAGCCAGAGGACGGGCCACCAAGAAGAAAGCCTCCTTGCAAGCGGCACAGGATGGTAGCTCTGAGAGCTCCTCGAGCCTGTCCAAATGGACAGGAAGTCCCACGTCCCGCAGCAGCGACGAGCTGGACGCCTGGACGGATTTCCGCTCCAGGACCAACTCCAATGCCAGCACGCTCAGTGGGCGTCTGTCCCCAATTCTTGCTAACCTGGAGCTGGATGAGGTGCCCGATGATGACTCCCCACTTTCCCCCATGCTGTACTCCAGCCCCAGCAGCATGTCTCCGTCCACAGGACCCACAGGACTCTCTGACCTGGCTGGTACTATGAACCTCAACGACGGCCTGTCGGACAACCTGATGGATGATCTGTTAGACAACATCAGCCTGACTGCGTCACAGCAGCCTCCCCCCGGAGAGGAAGACCCTGGAGCCAACGGTCAGGGCACCTCAGTGTTTACCTTTGGCTGCTCAGGTACTGGTCTAGGTAGTCCCTCTGGAAGCTATGGGTCAAATCCGCTTTTCAGTCCATCTTCCATCACGAGTCTGCGTCAGTCACCCATGCAGACCATCCAAGAGAACAAGCAGACCACGTTCACGAGCATCTCACACTTCAGCGAGCACCAGACCCTGCAGGACCTGCTGAGTCTGGACTCCCACAGTCCCAGTGATGTCATGCTCACTCAGTCCGACCCTCTAATGTCGCAGGCCAGCACCGCCATCGCCCTGCAGAACTCCCGTCGCAACGCAACGCTGCTCCGCAAGGACCACGTCCTGCTGAGTCCCGGCAGTCCAGGTCTGGCTCCGAGCTCTTCAGTGCCTGGTTGGCAAGCTGGCTTGTCGACCGCCGAGACCGACGTGGTTCCTTCCGCTGCCAAGCAGCCGCACCTGAAGTCTCCCAGTAAGACCTCCTCTATGCAGCTGAGCTCTGGCTTACCAGGTCAGGACCGGTTCCACGCCGATCTGGGCCTCGATGTGTTCAACGGCGGTCTGGACTGTGACATGGACTCCATCATCCGTAACGAGCTGATGGAGGCAGATTGCCTGGAGCTGAGCTTCGACGCCCGCCAAAGCTCCGCCCAGAACAGGAAGTCAGGAAGCCTCTCCAGCTCCAAACAGACGTCTCAGAGCTGGGTGCCAAGCTGAGGAGGAGCAGGGACGTTTGAGTTTACCAACCTGTGTTGTGCAAATAAAGGGAAAAATGTATTTATGTCCAATTTTCAGTAGCAATACAGTCAGGTACAGTCTGGGTATGAAACTAGATGTGCAGCTTGTATCCAGGCCAGGCATGGTCAGTCCTGGTCCTGGAGGGCTGCAGCCCTGCATGTTTTACTTGTTTCTCTGCTCCAACACACCTGATATGAAGGAAAAGATGATTATCAGGCTTCTGCAGTATGGAGGACCAACACTGACATAATTAGAAATAAAAGCAGATTTATATGAACCACTAAATAAATACTTAAAATGCAACAATTAAATTAAAAAAGATTAACTTTATCTCCTGTTTTATATTTGAATTGACTTTAATATGTGGTTTTTTAAGGTTAGTTCCAACAAATTAATCTATATATTTGAACACATAACTTAAAGTTTACTGTTTTTTAAATATACATTGTTTTTCCTTTTACTTGTACATGCATGTGTGTCTTAAATGTTTATACCCAATATTTTTTTTCAACAAGTCTTTGTATCTCTATGTGTTGCATGTTTGTGCTGCCTCAGTTTAGCTAAAAGTTTAAGGTTTAGTTTAAAACAAAGGCAAGGAGGAAAACACTACCTGTGCATTTATTTTTAGCTAAACTTTAAGCTAAACTGCAGCAGCACAAGCATGCAACACATAGAAATAAAAAGACTTGTTGGACAAAATTATAAAAATAACTCAATTTAAGCATTCAAGACACAAATACATGTACAAGTAAAAGGGAAAACTATGTAAATACATATTTAAAAAACCATTAAAATTTTAATTGTGTGTTAAAATATATAATTTATTGGAACTAAGCTGGAAAAATAAATGTGAAGGTCAATTAAATTATAAAAACATGAGGTAAAGTTTTCTTTTTAAATTTATTTGGTGCATTTTAAATGTATTTATTTATTTAAAGGTTCATTTATCTATTTCTGCTTTTATTTCTAATTATGTCAGTGTCGGTCCTCCATACTGCAGAACTTGAAGAGGTAACAGTGACTGAATCAGGTGTGTTGGAGCAGAGAAACGTGTAAAACATGCAGGGCTGCGGCCCTCCAGGATCATGATTGCCCACCCATGATCTAGGCACATGCAGAGTACACAGTATGGCACTCGGGTACATCTTTATGTACATAAAACACGGCACATAGTTAGGTATTCACCAGGTATATATCGAGGTACTTACCAGGTGTTGGTGTGTATGAATTCAAATGGTCTGGAACTCACTGATGCCTTACCAAGTTCCTACCCAGTTACCTACCCAGCACACACCTGACTGGGCTGTATTATGAGTTGCTACCAAACTTTCTTCCATTAGTTTCATTGTGAAGCATTCGGTGCTGTGTTTTAGGTGTCTGAGACACTCCGTGTGGACAAAAGCAGAGTTTCTGGGGACATTGAGACAAACAGTAGTGACTCACATTAAAGTAAAATCGAAGGGAATGCATCGTTTGTTTTGTTTTTTCTCAGGGAATTGCTCATATCATGAAGCGATAAATGAAACTGAAGATGAAATCTGTGTTCCACACTGTGGGCTGCTGTTTGTAAAGTTACAGAGTCAGAAATTACCCAATATTTTTGTTTTATTTAACCTTTTATAAAGAAAAAGAATAGATTCATTTTTCAAAGTCAGTTTTTCACCATATGATTCATACATTTATAAATGCCATAGTTTATAAACTAAACATATCTTACAAATTAAATATTTAGTTAACAAGCTAAATATTTAAGTTGTGACTTCAA
>NW_013955368.1:0-405 GCF_001266775.1 Austrofundulus limnaeus
GACCGTACAACACATCATGATGTCATCAGTTAGACCGTACAACGCATCATGATGTCATCAGACTGTACAACACATCATGATGTCATCAGACTGTACAACACATCATGATGTCATCAGTTAGACTGTATAACACATCATGATGTCATCAGACTGTACAACACATCATGATGTCATCAGTTAGACCGTACAACACATCATGATGTCATCAGTTAGACCGTACAACGCATCATGATGTCATCAGACTGTACAACACATCATGATGTCATCAGACTGTACAACACATCATGATGTCATCAGTTAGACCGTACAACACATCATGATGTCATCAGACTGTACAACACATCATGATGTCATCAGTTAGACCGTACAACACATCATGATGTCATCAGTTAGACCGTACAACGC
>NW_013955368.1:5788-6826 GCF_001266775.1 Austrofundulus limnaeus
CCACCAAGCTATGCTACAATCGTCACTGCTCTCGAAACGAAGATGGACAGTTTGACATTGCAGTTTGTTCAGCAAGCATTAATCAATGAAGAGCAAAAAAGAGTCAGTGTTAATGATGACTACAGTGCTGCTACATCAGCTGGTGCATCAGCCATGTCAACACAAGTTCACAGAGAAATGCAGGACCATTCAAAAGTAGTGGGAGCTGAAAGACAGAGTTCATGGAGATGTTACAAGTGTGGCAAAGAAGGACACATAAAGCGTAACTGTCCAAACTGGAAAAAACGAATCAAAAATCACAAAGCCAAAAATGCTGTATGTGAAAATGAAGAAGACCCCTCTGAGAGTGCCTTTGTTGCAGAAAATGCAAATCTAACTGAAGGACCAGGACAAGTTGAGTGGTTGATTGATTCTGGAGCATCAAAACACATGACCTGTGACAAAGAGATTCTTCAAAACTACCAGCAGTTTTCAAAAACACAATCTGTAAAACTGGGTGATGGCAGGGTGGTGGAAGCTCAAGGATTTGGCATTGATAAATTGAACATGACCTTCAAAATAAATGATGCTAAACCTGCCACAATGTATGATGTGTTATACGTTCCAAAGCTGTCTGGAAATCTTTTTTCAGTGGGAGCTGCTACAAGAAAAGGAAATACAGTACAGTTCAAGAAATCTCGGTGCTACATTCGTGGCAAGGATGGAACTCTTCAAGGAATGGGAACACAAAGATCTGATGGACTGTACCAGTTGGATGTTAAAGGATCTTCTCCAGTCTGTCATAGTGCATCAAGTGCATCAGTAACAGCTAATCTGTGGCATCAGCGCTTAGGTCACACTACCAAACTAAAGGAACTAGAAGATCTGGTGAATGGAGTGAAATTTTCTGCAGATGAAGAACTTTCTTTTTGTGAAGCCTGCGTGGAATGCAAGCTCACAAGACAGCCATGTAAGGCAGTGGGAGAAATCCGTTCCAAACGTAAGCTGCAACTGATCCATAGTGATGTTTGTGGACCCATGCAGACTGAATCCATAGGT
>NW_013955368.1:7403-8428 GCF_001266775.1 Austrofundulus limnaeus
GCAGTGAGCTGGCTAAGCAAAAAGCAAGCAACGGTTGCACTTTCAACAGCAGAAGCTGAGTATGTTGCTCTAAGTCAAGCAGCTCAAGAAGGCACCTGGCTGAGAAGATTACTGAATGATCTTGGGTTGGTCACAAAACCTACAGTGATTCTGGAGGATAACCAAGGAGCCATTGCAATAGCAAAGAATCCAGTGGACCATTCAAGAACCAAGCACATAGACATTCGCTACCATTATATTCGTGAGTGTGTGCAGAATGGTGAAGTCAAGTTAGAGTATTGTCCAACCGATGACATGGAGGCAGATATTTTGACAAAGCCCCTCGCAAGACAGAAGTTTGAGTATTTTAGAAGAAAGATTGGACTTTTCCCAATGTAAATCTGTGATAGAATGTCTTGCTTTATTTTTTTTAATATAAAGTTAATGTTTTTTGTTGAGTGTAGCAAGACAAAAAAAGGAAAAAAGGTAAACTATAAACGGAAAAAGGAATAAGTTAGTCTTGCAAGTTGAGTTAAAATTTATTTCAGCACTATATTGTGCCATATTATCATTGTAAAAAATTAAGTGGGAGTGTTGAAATATGAAGGAATAATTTGTTCAATGATTAATGGGAATACTGTTATGCTGCCATCTGCTGTGTCTTTTGAGTATTGCAGCTGTATTGTACCGTTCTGAAAAAAGCTTAATAAAAAACACACGTTGAAGTACGCCTGTTTTCTTCAGGTTATGGGCCCAGAGCGTCGCTAAAAAGTTCTGTAAGTGAAGTTTTTGAGTCAGATAAACGGAATTGTGGGATTCACAATGGAAGATAAGATGTTTATCGACAAATTGAGCGGACCAGAGAACTGGGCAACGTGGAAGTTTCAGATGGAGTATTTGCTAAAGGCTAAAGGACTATGGGGCATGCTAACGGAGATGGATATGCTAACTCCGGACGCTAGCACACAAGCTCGGGCAGAATTCGAGAGACGGAGAGAAAGAGCATTTTCCACGTTAGTGCTGAATGTGAGTACACCCCAGCTGTA
>NW_013955368.1:12200-12829 GCF_001266775.1 Austrofundulus limnaeus
TAATTAAAACAACTACTGCTTGTCACAAGACTCACAGGAAATGGCGAACAGTTTGGAGAGAAAACATACAAAACGTATATATTTTAAACCTCTCATTTTACACCTCTCACATTATACATTTTGAAGTTTTAAAAGGTCTTGCTAGTAAATTCATTAAAAACCTTTCTCAGTGGACACCAAGTGCTAGCTTGATTTTCATTAAAAGTTTAATAAGGTCTGACGTTAGCTTAAAATGTTACAATTTTTTAATGAAAACTGGATGGACACATGTAACAGATCGAACTTGAGAGTGCCAGAAAAGTTTGGGTTCCCTGCATAAATTCTTATTTAATGCCAGAGTATCATGGATTTGTATGTTATTTACCATTTTCAAAAAGACTGACCATGCAGTGTTATTGTGTTTGTCATTTATTTGGATTGTCTGCTGTAGCATGAAGGATGACCCATTTCAACATGACACCTTGACCCCACAGTTCATGTTTCATAACTAAACTAGACACCGCATAGCGGTAACATAATGACCCCCGCACACGCAAGTTCACGTTTATTTATATAGCGCCAAGTCCCATCATACTTTGTCTTAAGACACTGTACATAAAAAGAACAATGTAAAGAAGAAAGCAGCAGAT
>NW_013955368.1:17760-19084 GCF_001266775.1 Austrofundulus limnaeus
CCTCCAAACTGCCAAAAGATTAAACCCTCGTCAGGCCCGTTGGGCACTATTCTTCACTCGGTTCAACTTCAACATCACTTACAGACCTGGTTCACGTAATGTAAAACCAGATGCTTTGTCACGACAATTTTCCACAGATCCTTCAGACCAAAGAGACAACAATATCATCCCGTCCTCCTGCTTTATTGGAGCAGTTTCCTGGCCAATCCAACAGATCATCCAAGAGGCTCAAGCATCCGAACCCGATCCTGGAGGGGGACCTCCAAATCGTCTGTTTGTCCCTACATCTGCAAAAGCTAAGGTATTGGACTGGTTACACAACAATAAACTCTCCTGTCATCCTGGCATTAACCGCATGATCACACTAGCTTCACGATATTTTTGGTGGCCGACTCTCATTAAGGATGTTAAACAATATGTCTCAGCTTGTTCTGTTTGTGCCAGAAACAAGTCTGGTAATAGACCTCCTGCCGGCCTACTACAACCCCTACCTGTTCCTGGACGTCCTTGGTCTCATATATCCCTGGATTTTGTCACTGGTCTACCCTCATCTCAAGGTAACACCACCATTCTCACAATTATTGACCGCTTCTCCAAAATGGCCCATTTCATTGCCCTTCCCAAACTTCCCACTTCGTTGGAAACTGCTAAAATCCTCACCGACCAGGTTTTTCGTATTCATGGCATCCCAGTAGACATCGTATCAGACCGTGGACCTCAATTCATATCTCAGGTATGGAAAGCTTTTTGCAATGCCATAGGTGCATCTGTCAGTCTGTCCTCAGGTTACCATCCACAATCTAACGGACAATCAGAAAGATGCAACCAGGAACTGGAAGCTGCCCTGCGTTGTATCTCCGGCAAAAACCCCTCATCCTGGTCTCAGCATCTCTGTTGGGTAGAGTATGCACACAACACCCTTACATCCTCTGCCACCGGCCTGTCTCCCTTTGAGGTTTCTTTGGGTTACAACCCCCCCCCTCCTCCCTGAAGTGGAGCCAGAATGCGCCGTCCCTTCTGTCCATCAACATCTCCACAAATGCAGAAGGATCTGGCAGCAGACCCGGGAGGCCCTTCAGAAGACGACTGACCAAAATAAGAGAAGTGCGGACAGACATCGAACGGAGGCACCCGACTACAAGGTGGGACAAAGAGTCTGGCTTTCTACGAGGGACATCAGGCTCCAGGACACAAACAAGAAATTGGCGCCGAAATTCATTGGACCCTACCCTATCGAACGCATCATCAACCCCTCTGCGGTACGTCTGACCTTACCAACTACTATGCACATTCACCCCACGTTTCATGTATCACAACTCAAGCC
>NW_013955368.1:19779-21091 GCF_001266775.1 Austrofundulus limnaeus
GCGCAGAAAATCAACGTTCTGTTTTCTGATTGGCCTGGCTAAAAATCTGCCAGTGAAATCCTTGTCTATGGGAGAAATGCCAGACGGAGCAGAGAGGGGAAACTAGAATTCAGTGGAACTGTGTTGGAAGACAAGCGCCAGGCCAGGAAAACCCAGCTGGCTGATTTAAAAACAAATGTCCAGCAGAACATGCCATTGATGAGACAGGTTCTGCTGCTTGGATCAGTCTCCTCCCTGAGAAGTTCAGCTGGACTTTCCTTTTGTTAGAATTGTTCCAAACCAACAAGCTGGTTTTATCTTTTTGCGTTGTTTTTAGCACAATGATTAAAAATGACCAGCTGGATCTGACTGAGTTGGTCAGGATCTTGTGTTTGATATTAACTCACTTGGTGTGATCCTGATTTGATTCCAGTCTTCATGATGTGATGTGTTCAAATTAAAGTGGAATAACTGAGTTCGGAGTTGACATCAAGTCGTTTCTCTTGTTAGGACTCCTGAACCTCCCTTTGAACCTGGAGAAAGATTCTTCCCTCCCCTCCTGTGTCTGAGGCCTGGGGGGTCATTTAGAGCCAGGACAGCTAGTTCCATGTCATCAGAGGGTTGTTTTTAAGAAAGAAATGTGAAAACATTGAACTTGCACTCAAATGCTCAATAGCCCAGCCTGTGTGAGGACCGCTGGCTGTTTGTCTGTGCTCTGTGATACTATGGCTGATAAGGTACTAGATATTGATCCCGATCAGAACAATACTTCAAAAACCACCAGACTATCAAGTTAATATTGTAGAATGTCCTCAAACATAAATAACAAAACTTTCAGATTTGGTTTAAGTTGGATTTTCATTGTTTTATTGCAAATACATAGAAAGATTGTTTTAAACATGAAGTGTTACATGGAAGGATGTTACAGAGAGATGGTACCATTAGGATCCAGATGAAGCTTCCTGCTGCTCAAACAGCTGCACACATCTGTCAAACTCACACAGTGACCACTGCTTTTATCTTTTACTTTATTTGGACCCTCAGACAACAAAAAGACACATATATTCTTAAAATACAGATAAGATAAATAAAGGAACAAAATAAGGACAAATACAACATTTTTTGTTGATAATCTTACCATAAAAAGAGGGAGTGGGTACACTGCAAGAACATTAGGTATACAAAAAGTACGCAAAATATTTACTTTGAAATAAAGTTAACACTGAAAAATAAATAAATAAAGTGTTAAAGTAGATAGGAGACCAGCATAATGGAAGACTGCAGACAGACGGTGTGTGTGTGTGTGTGTGTGTGTGTGTGTGTGTGTGTGTGT
>NW_013955368.1:21646-22423 GCF_001266775.1 Austrofundulus limnaeus
GTCTGGCTCTTAGCCCCCCAGGCTGACCCCCCTCCCTCCTGCGGGCTGAGCGGAGCCCCACAGCTGATGCTATAGCTGCCTGTGTAGCTGATTGGGGTGGCACTGCCCGGGCCACTGGGGAGGGCAGGGTGGCCGTTGGGGGGCAAGTACTGGTCGAACTCGTTGACGTCAAACGTTTCGATGTGACTGATGACCTCACTACTCAGGTCGCTGATGTCCACGTCCCGAAAGTCTATGTTGAGCTGACGCCCAGTGGGACCCTCAAGAGGGGGATGGAGCCCCGCCTCTCGCTTCAGGTCCACTTTACCTGAGCTGGCATCGTTCTTTGGGGTGGTGGGAGGGGTAGGGGGACCCTGTGAGCCTGGAAGTAAAAAAGAAGGAGATGAACTAGGTTTAGACCTGAGAACCATGATGTTTCATCTTTCTAACACTTACAGTGGAGCACTGAGCCGGATATTTAGTCATTTCAACTCGTTTCACAACTTCATGTGACCAAAACATCTGTGTGTGAAACAGGTGAAGAGCCCACCCTCAGGAGGGAGGGGAGGGAGCAGCACAGTGCAGTTTAAGGCTTGGACCACCATCCTCCCCACGTTTAATTAAGAATGCTCTGCAGGTGGAAAGCAACTAGAGAAAAACCTTGCTTTGATTTTTAAACTTTTATTACTAAGAGGAGAGTGGGGTAAGTTGATCTCTTTTCTTTATGCTGTTCTGAAGGCAAAGGACAGTGACACACAAGAAAAACTAAAACATCAGGATGTTTCCCATCAATGGAAA
>NW_013955368.1:24555-25124 GCF_001266775.1 Austrofundulus limnaeus
GTTCAGGGAATGTTTATTAAACCTCCACAAAATGTTCAATACACCACAGAGAAGACCACTTTTAACTCACCACCCACGGCAGGAATATCTGCTCAGATTATCTTTAGAGCCATCACGATAATCTGGACTTCCATAAGATTGTCGGAGGGGCAAAAATTGGCCTGATTTTCTTGTAGTGTGACGCAGACCTTACCCACTGGTTCATCTTACCTCACTCTGCCCTGTTTACCAAACTGTGACTCAGTTTCCTAATTCATTATAATTTTTGTATTACTGTCAGGGAGAAGTAGCGATGAGAACAAACCTAAAGGGAAAAAGCCTTTTCTCACCTGAGTGCTCCCCTGGGGAGGGCAGCTCTCCCGTGCTGGAGGCCGGGGAGTCGGCCTGCAGAGCTTTGAAGATGGCGTTGGTGGAGATGTGGCTCTGCTCGCTGCTGTCCTCAGACTCACTCTGGCCGTTCTTCACAGACTTCCTGCGCCTCGGCTGGTACTTGTAGTCAGGGTGATCTTTCTTGTGCTGCACGCGGAGCCTCTCAGCCTCCTCCACAAACGGTCGCTTCTCCCCTTCGT
>NW_013955368.1:26987-27738 GCF_001266775.1 Austrofundulus limnaeus
TCCCTCCTGAAGTCGCTCAGAGTGCCGCCTGTCCTGCGCAGAGCGTTCTCCGATGGCCTGGTGTTTTCCGTGTCCGAGCCCGACACGGACGGGCACGGAGAGCCCGCGGACTCCTCGGACATGCTCGGGCTCGGTGCGTCGGAGAGACACTTGTCTTGTTCCTCTGTCATCTTCAGGTAGGGGTCAAGGAGATTCATGCGAGAATCTGATTGGAGCCAAATTACGCGTGAAGAGTTGGAGACGCAGAAGAGAACAGACCCTCAGAACGGACTTTACTCTGCCGGGAAGAAAAAAGAAAACAAAAAAAAACCTTTTGTTACTGAGGAAAACTGCAAAAAGAAATCTTTGCTGCACCAGAGTCACACTCGGTTTGGAGAGTGTGTGCCTTTACGCACCACTTTCTGACAGGTTCCCAAGAAGCACGTGTGTTTTGTGCAGTCAGAGAGCGAAACGTCTTCAGTTCTGTGGGAGAAAAACCATCAGGACTCCTCTCTGGTCCTCCAGTAAAATCCTCAGAAAGCTCCTGTGTTTTGAACTAAAAATGGTTTTGAAGGAAGACTTTATAAAAAAGCCGGGGGTGGGAGGGACTGGACCCGAGGGACCAGAACCTGACTGGCTGACAGAACGTGACGCAGGAAATGTGATCCCCTCTTTTACCCCCTTTCCCCCTTCTCCTGAAGTGCTCAGAACACCAATAAACACACACACACACACACACACACACACACACACACACACACACACACACACA
>NW_013955368.1:28738-29446 GCF_001266775.1 Austrofundulus limnaeus
CACATGGCCCAGGTTCCTCCACGTGGCTCAGGATCCTCCAGGTGGCCTAAGTTCCTCCACTTGGCCCAGGTTCCTCCACATGGCCCAGGTTCCTCCACGTGGCCCAGGTTCCTCCACATGGCCCAGGTTCCTCCACGTGGCCCAGGTTCCTCCACATGGCCCAGGTTCCTCCACGTGGCCCAGGTTCCTCCACATGGCCCAGGTTCCTCCACCGGGCTCAGGTTCCTTCACGTGGCCCAGGTTCCTCCATTTGGCCCAGGCTCCTCCACGTGGCCCAGGTTTCTGCACATGGCCCAGGTTCCTCCACGTGGCCCAGGCTCCTCCATGTGGCCCAGGTTCCTCCATGTGTCCCAGGTTCCTCCAAGTGGCCCAAGCTCCTCCATGTGGCCCAGGTTTCTCCACGTGGCCCAGGTTCCTCCATGTGGCCCAGGTTCCTCTTCCTGGCTCAGGATCCTTCATGTGGCCCAGGTTCCTCCACGTGGCCCAGGTTCCGCCACGTGGCCCAAGTTCCTCCACATGGCCCAGATTCCTCCACGTGGCCCAAGTTCCTCCTCAGTGGTATTGTCGGGATCTCTGACCACACTGTTCTCCTCCTCATTTCTATTTGTTCTTGTACTTCAACATGTTTTTTCACAACCTGAGATCATACAGGGGTTGCTCCAGACAGTTATATTTCTTTTCAGTTCTGGATGCTGGATCCCCCCCCCC
>NW_013955369.1:0-2924 GCF_001266775.1 Austrofundulus limnaeus
ACACACACACACACACACACACACACACACGACCAGGTCCAACCAGAACCTGTCAGCTGATTCAAGTCCAGAACCCAGAAAGTTCTTCTTCAGTTTCAGGAACATCTTGAGTTCCTCCTTTAACCCTTTAACTCCCATCACAACAGGGGCTGGTTTGTGTGTGTTAGTAAAATATCTCATGAACAATGGAGGGATCTGAACCACTCAGCAGACACACCTCGACATTATTTCAAATTTTGGATTCATCCTGATTTAAGATGGCCGCCGCAGCTAACTGTTGGTGAACTCAGAGCCGGTAGAACTGTCAGGTTTATAAACATCAAACTAGTTGTGTTAGTAGCTAAAGCTTCCAGTGATCAGAGTGTTTCCATCGGTGTTTTATATTTTAAACAGAACAGATCTACCTCAGCTGATGTATTTCAACAAAATGTCATGAAAACACTTGAAAACTCTCCTCTTTATAAACTGAACCATGTGAGCTGAGTGGCTGATAGGAAATCAAACAAAAACAATCAAGTGTTTCAAAATGTTTTATGCAAAACTAAACATAATGTAGGTGTGGTTAACCTAAACATGAAGACTCTTCTTTTCCACAGGGAACCCTGTGGGCTTCTGAAAGACTGCAGTTGTAACAACTAAAGAAAAACAGAAAGGCCCGTGAACAGCTTATTTCATAATTCTGATCAAATATATTTTCATTAATCACTTTAGGATGATTAGCAAAGGGAACAAATATTTAAAAGGCAACAACAAAAAACAGATTTGTAAACTCCCTCCTAACAATATGAGCTATTTGTAAACGCCTCATGACATTTAAAAAATATTTCTAAACTCCCTCCTGACAATACGAGACGTTTGTAAATTTGCATGACGTTTAGTGACATTTGTTAATTCCATGTTGTTTCAAAAATATTTGTGAACTCCCACATGAGGTTGTAAGACATTTATAAACTCTCTCATGTTTATGACATATTTGTAAACTCCTTCATGACCCCATGAGAAATTTGTAAACTCTCATTGTTATAAGACATTTGTAAACTCTCATGACGTTATGAGAAAGTTGTAAACTCTCATTATATTATGAGACATTTGTAAACTCTCATTATGATATGAGACATTTGTAAACTCTCATTATGATATGAGACATTTGTAAACTCTCATTATGATATGAGACATTTGTAAACTCTCATGACGTTATGAGACATTTGTAAACTCTCATTATATTATGAGACATTTGTAAACTCTCATTATATTATGAGACATTTGTAAACTCTCGTGACTTATAAGACATTTGTAAACTCTCATGACGTTATAAGACATTTGTAAACTCTCATTATATTATGAGACATTTGTAAACTCTCATGACGTTATGAGACATTTGTAAACTCTCATGACGTTATGAGACATTTGTAAACTCTCATTATATTATGAGACATTTGTAAACTCTCATGACTTATAAGACATTTGTAAACTCTCATGACGTTATAAGACATTTGTAAACTCTCATGACGTTATAAGACATTTGTAAACTCTCATTATATTATGAGACATTTGTAAACTCTCATGACGTTATGAGACATTTGTAAACTCTCATGATGTTATGAGACATTTGTAAACTCACATGATGATATGAGACATTTGTAAACTCTCATATTATGAGACATTTGTAAACTCTCATTATATTATGAGACATTTGTAAACTCTCATTATGTCAGACACATTTGTAAACTCCTTCACGACCCCATGAGACATTTGTAAACTCTCATTATATTATGAGACATTTGTAATCTCTCATTATATTATGAGACATTTGTAAACTCTCATGACGTTATGAGACATTTGTAAACTCTCATTATATTATGAGACATTTGTAATCTCTCATTATATTATGACATTTGTAAACTCTCATGATGTTATGAGACATTTGTAAACTCTCATTATATCAGACACATTTGTAAACTCCTTCACGACTCCATGAGACATTTGTAATCTCTCATTATATTATGAGACATTTGTAAACTCTCATGACGTTGTGAGACATTTGTAAACTCTCATTATGTTATGAAACATTTGTAAACTCTCATTATGTTATGAAACATTTGTTAACCCTCATTATGTCAGACACATTTGTAAACTCCTTCATGATCCCATGAGACATTTGTAAACTCACATTATGTTATGAGACATTCATAAAGTCCCTTATGACAATGACACAGTTGTAAAATCCTTCATGACATCATGAGATATTTGTAAACAATCTCATGACTTTTCAAGACATTTATAAACTTGTTATAAACGCTCTCATGATATTATGAGAAATTTCTAAAATTCTCTCATGACGTCTTGAGACAGCCGTAATCTCCCTCATGGCATTGAGCTATTTGTAAACTCTCATGTCCCTGTGAGACATTTATAAACTTCTTCATGACATTTTGAGACATTTGTAAACTTAGTCAGTTTGCTGTGGTGGCCATCTTAGTTTTCTTTGACTCCTAAAGGAATTACCTAATGGTTACTTTCTAAAAGTTTAGTAAAATCCTATCAGTGATTCTTGATTCATTTTACTGACGGACACTAACAGATTTTACTTTTATGGACCCAAAAACAAAAAAAATCATTTCAAAAGTAATAAATTCTGTTTTCAAATGTTTTGGATTTTTAGAAATTGAGGAAAAAAGATGCACCATCCCTAATAAACTGTTAACTTGATTTATAAATAAAACCTCCTGAGCCGAGTGAAGTTTTCAGTTTCCTCTGGATGTTTTTGTTGCTCAGAGCTTTTATTTTACAGGACTGAAAGTTGATTTATTTGATCAGAGGAAGGTTTATTTCTCCCACGACCTCCTGAGCCCCTCAGTCACAACCCTCAGTTTGAGACTCTGTTCACACATTAAGGGTCAGATCATCCTGTAGACCCCCTCAGC
>NW_013955369.1:3924-4750 GCF_001266775.1 Austrofundulus limnaeus
CAGGATATCTCAGGTTGTCTCAGGATGTCTCAGGTTGTCTCAGGTTGTCTCAGGATGTCTCAGGTTGTCTCAGGATGTCTCAGGATATCTCAGGTTGTCTCAGGATGTCTCAGGTTGTCTCAGGTTGTCTCAGGATGTCTCAGGTTGTCTCAGGATGTCTCAGGATATCTCAGGTTGTCTCAGGATGTCTCAGGTTGTCTCAGGTTGTCTCAGGATGTCTCAGGTTGTCTCAGATTGTCTCAGGTTGTCTCAGGATGTCTCAGAATGTCTCAGGATGTCTCAGATTGTCTCAGGATGTCTCAGGTTGTCTCAGGTTGTCTCAGGATGTCTCAGGTTGTCTCAGGTTGTCTCAGGATGTCTCAGGTTGTCTCAGGTTGTCTCNGACAGGATGAGAAGAGCTGAGGACAGGATGAGAGGAACTGAGGACAGGATGAGAATTTCTGAGGACAGGATGAGAATTTCTGAGGACAGGATGAGAAGAACTGAGGACAGGATGAGAGTTTCTGAGGACAGGATGAGAAGAGCTGAGGACAGGATGAGAATTTTTGAGGACAGGATGACAGTTTCTGAGGACAGGATGAGAAGAACTGAGGACAGGATGAGAGTTTCTGAGGACAGGATGAGAAGATCTGAGGACAGGATGAGAGTTTCTGAGGACAGGATGAGAAGAGCTGAGGACAGGATGAGAGGAGCTGAGGACAGGATGAGAAGAGCTGAGGACAGGATGAGAAGAGCTGAGGACAGGATGAGAGTTTCTGAGGACAGGATGAGAAGAGCTGAGGACAGGATGAGAGGAGCTGAGGACAGGATGAGAAGAGCTGAGGAC
>NW_013955369.1:6832-7871 GCF_001266775.1 Austrofundulus limnaeus
TTAGCTGCTGTTCTGTTGGTTGTAGCTTTTAGCTGCTGTTCTGTTGGTTGTAGCTTTTAGCTGCTGTTCTGTTGGTTGTAGCTTTTAGCTGCTGTTCTGTTAGTTGTAGCTTTTAGCTGCTGTTCTGTTGGTTGTAGCTTTTAGCTGCTGTTCTGTTGGTTGTTTTTAGCTGCTGTTCTGTTGGTTGTAGCTTTTAGCTGCTGTTCTGTTGGTTGTAGTTTTTAGCAGCTGTTCTTTTGGTTGTAACTTTTAGCTGTTGTTCTGTTAGTTGTAGCTTTTAGCTGCTGTTCTGTTAGTTGTAGCTTTTAGCTGCTGTTCTGTTAGTTGTAGCTTTTAGCTGCTGTTCTGTTGGTTGTAGCTTTTAGCTGCTGTTCTGGGAGTTTTAAATCTTTGCTGGTTTGAACAAAATAAAAAGAGTTCAGTTTTTGTCAGTTCTTTCAGGTCCGCAGCGCGAGAACAGAACTTCAGCTGATTGACAGAACCGAGCCTCGCGCTGAATTTCAATGGACCTGGAGAATCTGGGAGGTTCGGTTCGGGTTCTGAGGGGGAGGGGGTGCAGAGGGCTGGACCTGCAGGAGGAGGAGGATCACATCAGTCTGCAGGTCAGCAGCACCTCCTCAGTCTCAGTTCGGTTCTCCTCCGCGCGCTCCCAGCTGGAACCAGGACGCCCGACTCGTGACGGAACCGACCCGGACCGGGAGCAGCGGGACCCGTGCTCCGGGCTGCGGCGGGCTGCCTGACGGGATGCTGGGTTCGGTGAAGATGGAGGGACACGAGGCTCCGGACTGGAGCGGATACTACAGCGAGGAGGTCTGTGCCGGTCCACTTTATCAGAACCAGAACCAGAACCCGAACCCGGGCTGCTCCGTTAAAATTCAAATATTTATAATCTGTGAGTTTCTGACTAAAGTCATTAAAGCAGGAAAATAAATCATTAAAATTAAAAAGAAGCTTAAATAAAAGAAATTCAGCTTCAAATTTTAACAAATAAATTAATAAAAAATCAAAGTTTGACGGTTTTAAATGTTGGTTCTGGTTC
>NW_013955369.1:8871-11571 GCF_001266775.1 Austrofundulus limnaeus
ATTTATTTCTAATAATTTGAATTATTTATAGTTTTATTTGGTCTAAAGTTGATTACTGAGAGCAGATTTTATTAAATGTTGAGGAAAAAATAGTTAAAACAGATTTACTCTGAAGTATCAGAGAAGAAAAAACATTTTAAGAAAGTTTTTAAACTAAACTAACATTTATTCATTTATATGATCATCATTTTTTGAGCTTAAAAAGCATAAAAAATGTAATCATCAACAGCCCATGTATAATACTACACCCCATTTTATGGATGATTTTTAGGGTGAAACATGAATAAATACAGTAAATACTTTTTAATATTTAAAGTTTTATTAAGTAGTTTTTCTGAAACAGAGACGATCCGTGACTGCAGGAACTGATTCTGTTTATTTCAGATAAAATAATAAAGGTTAGAGTTTTCTCAGGTCGTCGAGTCGTTTCTCTAAAAGTTTAAAACTGATTCAATCATTTATAAAAAACTAAAAGTTCAAACTGAGGATCCAGAAAATTCTGGTTCTGCAGAACCTGAAGGTCTGAGGAGCCCAGACCACCAGCTGCCACCTCCGTGCTGACAGAAACTAAATATATGAGGACAATACGGGGACACCTGTGATGTCTAATGAAGGATGTCTCAGGATGTCTCAGGTTGTCTCAGGTTGTCTCAGGTTGTCTCAGGATATCTCAGGTTGTCTCAGATTGTCTCGGTTGTCTCAGGATATCTCAGGTTGTCTCAGGATGTCTCAGGTTGTCTCAGGTTGTCTCAGGATGTCTCAGATTGTCTCGGTTGTCTCAGGATGTCTCAGGTTGTCTCAGGATGTCTCAGGTTGTCTCAGGTTGTCTCAGGATGTCTCAGGATGTCTCAGGTTGTCTCAGGATGTCTCAGGTTGTCTCAGGATGTCTCAGGTTGTCTCAGGTTGTCTCAGGATGTCTCAGGATGTCTCAGGTTGTCTCAGGATGTCTCAGGTTGTCTCAGGATGTCTCAGGTTGTCTCAGGTTGTCTCAGGATGTCTCAGGATGTCTCAGGTTGTCTCAGGATGTCTCAGGTTGTCTCAGGATGTCTCAGGTTGTCTCAGGTTGTCTCAGGATGTCTCAGGATGTCTCAGGTTGTCTCAGGATGTCTCAGGTTGTCTCAGGTTGTCTCAGGTTGTCTCAGGTTGTCTCAGGATGTCTCAGGATGTCTCAGGTTGTCTCAGGATGTCTCAGGTTGTCTCAGGATGTCTCAGGTTGTCTCAGGATGTCTCAGGATGTCTCAGAATGTCTCAGGATGTCTCAGGTTGTCTCAGGATGTTTCAGGATGTCTCAGAATGTCTCAGGATGTCTCAGGTTGTCTCAGGATGTCTCAGGATGTCTCAGGATGTCTCAGGTTGTCTCAGGATGTCTCAGGTTGTCTCAGGTTGTCTCCAGAGGATGTCTCAGGATGTCTCAGGTTGTCTCAGGATGTCTCAGGTTGTCTCCAGACGTCTCAGGATGTCTCAGGATGTCTCAGAATGTCTCAGGATGTCTCAGGTTGTCTCCAGACGTCTCAGGATGTCTCAGGATGTCTCAGAATGTCTCAGGATGTCTCAGGTTGTCTCAGGATGTCTCAGGATGTCTCAGGTTGTCTCAGGATGTTTCAGGATGTCTCAGGTTGTCTCAGGATGTCTCAGGATGTCTCAGGTTGTCTCAGGATGTCTCAGGATGTCTCAGGATGTCTCAGGTTGTCTCAGGATGTCTCAGGTTGTCTCAGGTTGTCTCCAGAGGATGTCTCAGGTTGTCTCAGGATGTCTCAGGTTGTCTCAGGTTGTCTCAGGTTGTCTCAGGTTGTCTCAGGATGTCTCAGGTTGTCTCAGGATATTTGCAGGTCTTTTGGGTAAAAACTTTTCATCTAAATACTTTTCTGAGCTGAAACTCCACAGAGTGATCTGGATCCTCAGAAACCATCAGAGACTAAAGTCCTGGTTTAGATGAGTCCTGGTTCCGTTTTTCTTTAGTTTGATGAATGAAAGAGAAAAATGTTTTATTTGATGATCTGATGTTTTTATTTGGTTTCTTGGTTTAAATCAGAGGGTCTCTGTGCCACCCAGCCTGCTGATGGAACTCAGACCATATGTCTCCAGCGGGGTGAGGCCGGCCCGGCGGTGACGGTGGCGGCGGCCCCGGGGCCCCGGGGCCCCCAGCATCATCTCACTAAAGCTTTCAGCTCTTTTTCCTCCACTTGAGCCGTATGGAGGAAGATGTTGGCGGCCTTCGGCCTCTTTCTTCCCTTGTTTCGCTCGGCCCCACTAGAAAGCCAAGAACGGGGGCCCCGGGGCCACTCAGGCCTTTTGATGGGGATTGGAATTAATTATCTGAAGAATACAATTGTGCTCGGTCAACGAAAAGAGCAAAGAAATCCCCTCCAGAGGCAGAGAGAGGAGAAGAAAGAGCGCTGAGGCTTTTCTATTAAAACGATCCGAGGAAGTTTATTAGAGCTTTGTGAGGCGGTAATATGGATCAGCCAGGAGGTTGGTGGTCCCGCCGGGGGGAGGGGAGGGGACGGGCGGGTGACTGGCAACATTTCAGACCGGGTTCTGGTTCTGGACTCTTGGACCGGTTCAGTTTGGAGACTTTGAAGCTGTTTTATCAGTGAAACGTTAAATATCAGCTGAAAGTCTGGTTTGATTTGACTGAACTGCAGATTAATCATCTGAACAACAACAACAACAACAACAACAACAACAACAACAACAACA
>NW_013955370.1:0-701 GCF_001266775.1 Austrofundulus limnaeus
TTTTTTTAAAATTAAATCACATGGCAGATTGGTGTAGTATATCTGTTTTTGTTCTTTTTCCAAGCTAACTACTTTTTGGTTGTCTATACATTCCTAACAAGACACTGCATCTTGTTTTATTGTGTGTTTATGTGTCTGGTTCATTGTTTTTGTGTTTTTCTTTCTACTCAGACAGTAGTTCTTACACAGTGCAGTACTGCTGAACAAAATTGGTAAAATGGCTGCTGCATCCTCATGTATGACTTTGAACAACCTTGTCGGTTTATTTTCTATTCTCCCAGAATTGCTTCTCTGACCTTACTGACCCAAACAAGAGCACTATGAAAGACATTTCCTTCATAAGTTCATCTTTAGAATGATACAACACAATAACTACTGGCATTCACTGAATCCAATAATTATCATTTTGTGTATTTTGTTATATTAGCTTCAGTTTTAGAAAACATGGTAATAATCACTTTCTGTTACTTCTCTAACAGATTTTATAAACTAGAACTTTCTCAACAGGTAAATAGTTTTTTTTAATAAATATTTGTTTTACAATCAAACCGATGCATTACTCATACTGCATTAAATCATTTGGTATCTGCTAAACTGTACATTCAAGGTTTTAAATGCCTAATAAATTTCAATAAATTTAAAGTCAACATTATTATTATTATTATTATTATTAGTAGTAGTAGTAGTAGTAGTAGTAGTAG
>NW_013955370.1:1671-5860 GCF_001266775.1 Austrofundulus limnaeus
GTGTGGGCTACACGAGGCTTTAGGCGCTTTTCAAAAATTATTATTATTATTTTTTTATTTTTTTAACACATCATCCTTCAGAAAGCATTACACGAACCTTAAAATGAGGAACTACTTGGCGACTTTGAAAATGTGCAACAAGTTTTTGTTTTAATATGTGAACCAAAATCACAATAAAACAGGACTCCGTGGGATGGAAAATCATCCCGAGTAGAAATGTGTTTAAAAAAGAAATAAGAATTCCAACTGCCGAGCCGCTCCAGTTCTTGTCGGATGAAAGTTGTCCCGTCCCGGGCCGTCCTACCTGATGTAGTCCCGTTTACAATAAGTCTTTCCGTCCCGCACGAAGCACGTGCAGGACTCGTCCAGGTATTGACTGCACTCAGCACACTTGAGACACGCGGCGTGCCACTCCAGGTCCGGAGAGACCCGCAGGATGTACTGGTCATGGATCTGGTTCCCACAGCCCACACAGAGAGACACCAGTCTCTTTTCTGGAAGAGNGTAGTAGTATTGGTGGTAGTGGTAGTAGTAGTAGTAGTAGTAGTAGTAGTAGTAGTAGTATTGGTGGTAGTGGTAGTAGTAGTAGTAGTAGTAGTAGTAGTAGTAGTAGTATTACTGGTATTTTTTGTAAAGACTTATCACAATCAACTATGATGTTCAGGGAGTAATGTCTATGATCACCCATCTAGCTTAGAGATTTACAGCATTTGGTAATCATCACAAATAACTCATTTTATTTGATGCACAGATGTTAGGGCCATTTTGTTTTAGAGACATTTGAAAACTACTTTCTTAATGAAGGTTCATTTTTATCTATTTGTATATTTCATGTACACAGACACCATATTTTATTTTCATATTAACTTAAATTGTTTTCTTTGTTGTCCTTTATTTTTAAACTTATTTATTTTTATTTATTTTTTGTCATTTTGCATGAGTCCCTGTGCAGGAAGGGGGAGAGGTGAAAGATTTTTGAAAATGTGAAAAATCAAATGTTAAAATGGGAAATAACATTTGAAACAGATTTAAAAAAAAATGTTAACAGTTACAGTTTTGTGTTTACCAAACACAAATTCTTAACTATTCAACCACAATCAGTCATTTATTATTAAACAACAGAATAACATTTTAACTTTACCTAGTTACCATTCAAAGAAGACTTATTGGCACAAAATCTGCCTTAAGAGTGAGGTAGTAAGTTCTGCATCAAATTGTGCATCATTCTTTAGAAATCAGATGTTAGTCTGATAGTCACATAAGGACTTCATTTAACCTTCACATAAACTGGTAGAATTAAACATTACAAAATTGATAAAATTGGCCTTTTACCTTACTGTGGCACGTTTATTTTTCCATTTCACACCATCTCTCCCAACCCCACCATCCCCTCCCCTTCATCCACCCCCCACGTGGCTTGCAAGCCACCATTTGATGAATGCTGCAATAAATTCTACTTTTCAATTTTAATTATAGATTAACTTTCAGGTAAGACTCTCCAATGTGTCTTTCTTGAAGCAGCTGACAAGCTTGCAGAACTGCAGGTGACAAGATGTTTCGAGGAATTAAACAGCGTTAAACAGAAATGTTTTTTTTTTTTTTTCCAACAACACTTATATCTTTCCTCTTTGCCACCTTTTCAAGTAACACCAAATTTTATCTGTAAAATGTTTGCTTTTTTTTCTTTTTGAAAACAAGTGGAACATATTTTGAGGAATCTTTGACTGGAAAATATTTAAAAAGTAATATATTTTATTCACTTGTTACAAAAATTCCCCTTGTTTAATTGAGTGAGATTTGATTAAAAATCGTTATTATTTCATCTTAATAATAAAAACTATAAAAATAAAAAAGTAATGCATCACTTACTCATTTTCTGTGTCCATTTTTGACTTGTTCAGAGCCGAGGCTGGAACCTATCCTGTCAACGAGTGAGAGACGGGTCTAACTTGGACAGGTCGCAAGTTCGAATGGATTTGAAAAACACGCGATGTGTCATTAAAATTATTTACAAATTTGGAAGCATTTAGATTATCTTTATATCTGAAAAGTTTGATGCCATGTAGTCTAACTCAGTAGGTTATATAAAATTAGTTTCCACAATATTTTTCTTCTGCTTCCTATGATCTTTACTTCCATCTGAAATGATCCCTCCCTGCTTTAATTTACATACCAAAAAATAAAAACAAAATAAAATAAGAAAACTGCAGCCTATTTTTATTATAATCTTTTTTTTTACTTCGGTTACGAAAGTTACACAAAAGGTGGCAAATTTATCGGCAATAAATAATAAATAATTCTGTTGCATGTAAACAAATATTACATTTTTCATTCAAAGATCTAACTTACAGGTCTTTGGGAAAGAAAGAAAAAAATGCCTATTTTTCAATGAACACTAACTCACAAATATCCCACGAAGCTTGTGGCAATAAAGAGGTATACCTTGTTGCAAATGCCTTAGAACTTGAAGGAAAATAATTACATAAAGAAAATAGGTGCCGTTCTTTTCCAAATAGYCCAAAAGGTTATATGAGGTGAATGTACTGAGAAAAAAATTGTCTTCATTTTCTATTCAGAGTTGCTGAACTCCTGATTTAGATTTTGCTCCTAGTTAGAGATCCCATTTTCRATGAAGCAAGCTCGTGTCCTCTCTTTTTGGCAACTATAACCAAGCGTGCAAATGGGATGTCCCACTCAATATGAGATGTCCGTCTGTCTGGATTGACCTTCGAGTGGGTGGCTGTGGTAAATCCCATGATTGTCTTCACAGTGTCAAAACACAACCATTGGGGTTGCTTGGTGCTGTTGGGAGAAATGGGATGATCGTTCATTTCAGTCCATCCATGCGGGTGGCTGCTCAGGCCTCGATGGGGCTGGATACCATGCTGTTCGGCGTGTCGGGAAGCTGAGAGGACATGGATGCTACCTCGCTGCCAGTGGAGTTTGATGCCGGTCCTCCCTCTGAGAAACTGACCTGTAGGACACATCAAGCAGTGGTTAGAATCAGATGTTGAGACAGGCTAAAATGTTGCACAAATGTCTAAAGAAGTGTGTGTTGCAGTTACAATGGGATAGAAATATTCAAAATATAACAATTTATACCAGTGATAGGTTATGTCCATTTCTGATTCACTCATTTTATCGCTTGACTAAACTTAACTCATTTGAATAAGGTATATACCACTTTGTGTATTTTTTTTTATTTCTTTAATTTTTGGCAAAAATGCAAAAATTCTTATTAAGGGGGATTTTTTTTTTAATTCACCTACAATCAAAAACACATTTTGATGGTTTCAGAACTTCTGATCTTCATGTCTAAATTTGCTTTGGGAGTTTCAAGAAGATTGTCTTGTCTATCTGTGTGCATCACCATACATAAATCAATTGGAATGAAATAAGGCCAGCCATCACTGGTGCTATGACTCTATTTCAGGTACATCCTGAAATAAATAATTGGATTTACCTAGGGGGCTCTGGAAATTTTATAAATAAGACTTGGTTTCTTTGAAAATTTATGTGTAACAGAGAACTACACCATGCTGATTCATTTAAAGTTATTCAACATCACTCTAAAATGAGTGTTTTGCATTTTACTACAAATGAGAAAACATTTGAAAATATCTAGAACTGTTGTTGAATATGAATGCATCATAAATGATAAGCACTGATACATTTTAAATGTGAAAAACAAACAGAATATTAAACTTCTTAAAGTGTTTTTTGCTCATTAGAAGTTTTATGAATACAGTAAAAGAAATAGCTAAAATATTGCATGGTCAGGCTGAACTTGAAATTCGAATGATTCTAATAAACTTAGTACAGAAATAACACAATTCGGAGGTCAAAATTTTAAAACAAAATCTGTTGAGATGATGTAGCCAGCCTGACATGACTAAAACGGAATAGGGTAGGTGTTGTGCTTTTGCCGTAAACACACAAAAACAAAAAACAACAACAAAAAAGATATTTTACATGTTATTTTCTTTTCTAATGTCCTAAAACAGAGATCTGCAATCTCTGGTGAAAGGGCCACATGTAGCTTTGTTGTCCTTCTGCAACTGCTCTTTGTAGATTTGATCAAATATGAAATGGAAAACAATTTTTTTGATTTTCATATCAATACCAGAAAATATAGTTTTAAGTTTTTTTTCTGGTCAATTCTTTACAACAAATGTTATCAATAATATAA
>NW_013955370.1:6860-8013 GCF_001266775.1 Austrofundulus limnaeus
CTAAATAAGGAAAACAGAAAGTAGCATTTAATGAATTGTCTCTTCGTCAACAAAATAACAGATGCTGCATGTAGGTAGAATCCATTTCAACTGACTCAGATGTTGAGCCAAATTCTGATCAAAAGAATTCACAGTAAAACTTTATTTTTAGCAAAAACAATTAAAGCTGAGCTAAAAACGTTCTTTTTTTATTATTATTATCAGTTTGAGCTCATTTTGCAACTCTGGAGATATTTTGATGAGCTAGTGAAAAGCATAAAGTATGTACTTTATGCTTTTCATTGTTAGCTCATCAAGATATATCAATATATAATGCATTATTGTCTGAAGTGCATCGATGTAGGGTAGAGTTTAGACAAAATCTGAATGCAGTGCAGCTGGCAGGTCGTATTGAAGAAAGACAAATGAATGCGATGTTAATTTTTAATGACTTCCTTTAGTTAATTAATGTTTCTTCTGTTTTCTTAAATCAACTAACTTTGATTAAATATAGTATATGAAGTCTTTCCTGTTAACAGATAAATTAATTATGGGGCTCAAACGTAAAATACTTTCCTATTCTGCTTGGTACAGAATAACATGCAGTACTGTAAAGTGCAGCTGAAGTATTGCTCTAAATTCAGAAATGATCTTTCCTGACAGTCTGGCGTTTTTAAGTGCAGTTTACGGTTTACAGTCATCTCGATTAACTTTCTTAGTCGTGGAACGAAAATAGGCTTTTTGATGTAGAAGCAGTCTCAGAAAAACTATTTTAATCTGTCCTCGTCGGTCAAATGTATCGCACCAGAACAGCACACCGGGCGTGTGGCGCGTAATGAAAGATGCTCCAACTGGATTCATTCTGTGAAAGAAAAGTGAGTTGTTTAGCAGAAAGCGACGCACCAGTTGCTGGAAGGCCGGCTGGTCGATGTCGCTCTGGAGGGCGAAGTCACTGAGGACTTTCCAGGGCGGCTGGTAGCTCTGCACCTCCACCGGGTTGGCCTGGATGCCGCCGTCGTGCCGCTCCGGACTGGCCGCAACCATCGGGGTCCCTGTCAGTCCCTGGATGTTCTGTGCGCGAAGGATGCTCGCGATTAACACATGAGCTTAATATTTACCATCATATGGGGAGGGTTAGGTGTGTGTGTGTGTGTGTGTGTGTGTGTGTGTGTGT
>NW_013955370.1:9013-10451 GCF_001266775.1 Austrofundulus limnaeus
TTACTATTATTATAGTGAGGGGTGACTCACGGTCTTGTCGCTGTGCTGCTGCTGCTGCAGCTGCTTCATCAGGATGGTCTTCTTCTTGTCCTTGCAGCGCTTGTTCTGGAACCAGACCCGGATGACCCGGGGGCTCAGGCCGGTCATCTCCACCAGCTGCTCCTTCATCAGGGCGTCGGGCCTCGGGTTGGCGTTGTAGCAGGTCCGCAGGGTGTGCAGCTGCTTCTCGTTCAGCACCGTCCGGACCCGCGTGGTCTTCTCCGACTGCTTGTGGACGTGGTTCCGATGATGGGGCGGGTGGCGGACGGAGATCGGGTCTAAGGAGGAGAAGACTATTACAATAATAATAATAATAATAATAATAAAGTAACTACCTGTGATGTGCAGCGGTCTGCTGCTGTGGAGGGCCCCAGGACTGAGCGGACTCCCCGCGGAGCCCCGCTCCGCCAGCAGGCCGTGGTCAGCCCGGCACAGCAGCTCGTCGTCCCGCAGGGAGAACTCGTCCCCCGGCAGGAGGTGCCGGCTGCACACCGAGCACCGAAAACACTCCATGTGGTACACGTGGTCCCGGGCCCTCATCACCAGGTCGCTGCTGCAGAAACACAGGTCGCACTTTGCGCACTTGGTGCCAAACAGCCTGAGAAATGAAGAGGGACCGAAGGATCTAAGTGTTTACTCTTTTTATTTATTTTTTTTTTTAAACAAATCTGTAAAAACTCCGCTGGCTCTCTGTACCTGGCATAGTCTCGTTTACAGTAAGTTTTTCCGTCCCGGACGAAGCAAGTGCAGGTCTCGTCCAGGAACTGGCTGCACTCGGCGCACTTGAGGCAGGCTGCGTGCCACTCCAGATCCGGGGAGACTCTCAGGATGTACTGGTCGTGGATTTGACTCCCACAGCCCACACACATCGCGATTCCCGACTTCTCTGTCAARAGGTGAGTAAAGTGCATCAGTGCAGCACGGAGCGCGCGCCTTTAATCCAAAAATGAGCTCCATTTAAAGCCAACTTCATCCAAACAGAAACTGTTTCAGAATCATTGAAATGATCCTGATGCGACTGTTTTTGTCATCCCTCCACCTCCAACCAAACCCGCAGCAGTGATAACTAATAATAATAATGAGACTAAATAATCTTACTTTTTGAATGATCCCCCATATCATCCAAGAAAGAAGCGCTGATCAGGATGTCCACCATGTGATCCGACGGTCTGCAGACCCGTCCCGTCCCGTCCTGCCCCCGGCTGGGTGAGACACTTCTCTTCCTCCTCCTGGAGGTGGAGAGAAACAAAAACCATGGACCAGTGACGTCTGCAGAAACCTGGACCTCTGCGGGTCCTGGGGAGAGGGTGCCATGCAAATCCGCTGCTGGACCCCTACTCTCTCTCTCTCTCTCTCTCTCTCTCTCTCTCTCTCTCTCTCTCTCTCTCTCTCTCTCTCT
>NW_013955371.1:0-1181 GCF_001266775.1 Austrofundulus limnaeus
TCATAAGCCAAGTTAAAAGTACTAAAAGCACTTTTGTTTATTGATTAATTTTATGTTCTAAAGCCAATTTAAAAGTACTACAAACACCTTGGTTCATTGATCAATGTTTCATTTCAAGTATCTTATTTATTCAAGTTTGTTTCAGAAATCTACAGCTTATTTTTGGGTTGTAATTGCACAAGTTAGTAATAAGAAAATGGTTTTAGTTTGGTCACGTTTTTTTATTGACGTTGAATGTTGCAGGAAAGACCTGTTTAGGGTGCACCCTGCCTCTTGCCTAACATTAGCTGGAATTGGCTCCAACCAGCCCTCTATGACCCTGCTAAGGAATAAGTGGTGGAAAATGAATCAATGGATGTTGTAAGAAAAAAATGTGAAATACAAATGCAGTTCTAACTATTGCTCACAGTGTTCTTTTAATTAGATAAAAATAAACTAAATGTAATCAAATTTTATTTGTTATGTGCTCTAAGTGAAAAAAATGGAATCTTTTGGCAAAAATAACTGCTGTGTATCGCAATATATCGCAATGTATCGCCTTGCTTACAATATCGCAATATATCGCAAAATATTGTATCGTGATCCCAGATTTGTGATATGTATCGTATCGCCAAGTTCTTGCCAACACACAGCCCTAGTTGAAAGCAAAGCGGTCCAAATTATGGTGTCACTTTACAAAATATGATGCAGAAACTTCCACCTGGGGGGTGCTACTTGTTTCATAAAAACATAAATTTACGCGACTCACCTGCAATTATGGTAATAAATTTACACATACATGAATATTTAATTGCCTAACTACATCCTAGTTAAGGACTCCTCATGATAAATATCAATAAAATTCTTACTGATAATAAATGATTAGAACTCTGTGCAGCAGATGATCCGAGTCCAGAGTTCTCAGTTTGAAACCTCCTGGAGCTCTTCTGTGTGACTCTAGGTGTGACAGAGTGTGGATGGTTGATTGTCTCTTTTGTGTCCCTGATGGAGACTGGAGACCTGTCCAGGTGTCTCTGGTGAACTGGAGACCTGTCCAGGTGTCTCTGGTGAACTGGAGACCTGTCCAGGTGTCTCTGGTGAACTGGAGACCCGTCCAGGTGTCTCTGGTGAACTGGAGACCAGTCCAGCTGTCTCTGGTGAACTGGAGACCAGTCCAGCTGTCTCTGGTGAACTGGAGACCA
>NW_013955371.1:2880-4192 GCF_001266775.1 Austrofundulus limnaeus
ACATGGCCAGCAATATGTGCACTTTTATTATTGTTATTATTATGCTTTGGGTGGGGGCTATGTGCGGTCGATATTCCAGAGATCTAACTTAAATTTTATTTATAAAACAGGTAGATGTCGATAAAAACCTATTGCTTACTTCCAAGACTATCAGGTTTTTACAGGTTGAGGTCAACGTGAGCAAACATAACTGACAAACAGAGACAGAGGCAGGATATACAAAAAGTTAAGTGATTTTATTTTACAGGTGCTGTAGAATGGGAACGGGACCTGAAACAGAGGTTTTACAGAGGTGAGTATTTGCAGGTTGTCCAGTAATGTTTTTGCAGGTAAGTAGTAATAGAGAGGGGTTCTTAGAGGCTGGGGAAGGAGACGAGGCTTGGAGGAGTTGGTCCAAGGGTTGAGATCCACAGGCAGGGCTGGATTAACACATCCCTGTACCCTGGGCAACAATATTCAAGGGCCCCATCATCACGACCCCAGGACTACCAGTCTGGCAAAATACAGAGTAAATTATTGCAATATATAGTAAATATACTCAATACTTCAAATTCTAAGTGTATTTTGATGTACAAATGCTCATAGAACTACAAATACACTACTATGTCCTCTTGTCAAGGACACTCCTTCACATGATGCTATGAAAAGAAAACACATCGTATAATCTGGTAAACATGACCCACTACATTGAGATCGAGGGAAGTGTTCTACAATTTCACAAAAGCAACGCTTCACATAAGACAACCCTCTCAGTCACCTGACCCCCCACCTCATGTGGACTGACCAATGAGGAGAAGATCTCAACTCAAGTTCACAGTGACAGGCAGCCTCTGTGCAGCACAAGAGCTCCAACAGACAGTTTAACAAAACCAGGAGAAAACCAGATGTTTTGCTGGTGCCTTCATTCAAGGGCGTAACCATCATCTCAGAAGAGAGGGAGACACATTTTTTAGAGGTCTGTTAAGTGATTTATCATCCTCTCTTATTAAATCACAATTCTCCTTAGTAGCTAAAACACATAATTACTGACAGCCACAGTACAGTTCCACTGACTAACTTTAGTTCTTTAAACTATTTACTAAAAAAATCTAAAGTTTTAGCAGCCAAAAGGTTGCCATATGGAAAACACCATTACTGTAAGCAAACATAGACTTGAATAAGAACACTAGACTAAGCTGTGCCCATCCCGTCCAGTGGCAGTGTCTGTGACAGCATGGAGGAGCAGAAACAGACCAAACAGGACAACAGCTCACAGCCTCCATAGAAACTAATAGATAAACAGCAGCTGAACTGGAGCTGTTTCACAAATTAT
>NW_013955371.1:5192-7721 GCF_001266775.1 Austrofundulus limnaeus
TATTTATACTTCTCATTCAACCACAATTAAATTCACTCTATCTAGGAGGCACAATTTATATGGATAGTATTTATTTACTATAATAAGAAGCTGGAATGAAAACAAGCAAAAATGAAATAAAAGTAACGACTTTCTACTTCTTGCCTTTTTTTAAAAAATGTAAGGAGTAGAAAGTACAGACAATTGTGTGAAAGTGTAAGAAGTAGAAGTAAAAATTAGTCAAAAAAATAATTACTCAAGTAAAGTACGGATACCCAAAAATTCTACTTAAGTACAGTAAAGAAGTATTTGTACTTAGTTACTTTACAACTCTGAATAAAACTATGAGGAAATTTTATGAAAACTTATAAAGAGAAGTTATAACCAGGGTTGCACATAAAATATTTGGTCTGGTTCTCAGGGGAGAACCTGGGGTTGTTGCTTGGTGCTCATATTTTCCTTAACTCATTTAACACATTTATCTGGGGTGTCAGGGCATCTAACGTCCCCCTGTTCTGTTTTATGACGTCTTCTATCAGCTGGCAATGTCTCGGGACATCAGAATCAGAATATTTTATTGTCATTCATACACAACATCAAGATGCAATGCAGAACGAAAATTGCAGTTTAGAACATCCGTCCGGAGAAACACACACATGACAAACATGGAGGAACGAATGTCCAGGGTCTTTCGCAATGTGGTGTGCTACCTTTTGCGGCTTAGAATACACACACACACACACACACACACGCGCACACACACACTAGGAAGGGTGAGTTAAAAAAAAGAGCTCTGATCCTGTGTTTTATACAGAAACACACAAACGTGCTAAAAAAACCTACTCTGCATACAGTGCAAGTCAGCTAAGGAGAGGTTTTTTATTTAGTTTTATTTTTTACCTTGCATACATTTTGTAAACTACCTAAGTGGCCAATGGGCTGACCCATGGGCAAATGTCTTCTCAAACTGAACATTTCATGTTTAAATGTCTGTTAGATTACACATGACTCTGAGATGTACAGCTCCTGTAGTTTGGCCTTCTAGATCTTTGGCCTTGGTTAAACCAGCTTTCCACACTCTACAGACCAAGCAGCAAATATCTGTCTTTTGCACAGAACTCAGAGTTTTATTTGTTAGACTGATTTCTTTTTTAAAGAGTATTTTATACAAAAAGATTTAATTTAGATAGTTTCAGCTCATGTAATCATTTAAAATTATTTATTCTTCGTATTTTATTATTTATTGAATTACATTTATCCCAGAACAGCTGTGTCACAGTATGATTCTAAATATAAACATGTTTAGCACATCAAGAACCTTGTTCTTATCATAAAATTGTGAAGAATGAAATTTGTGGATCTTTCTGATAAAAAAATACTTTTAAAACTCATTCACCTAGAGAACATGGCAATTTTGTATTTTCATTTATTTATTTTGGATGGGGTGGGGGTGACATTAAACAGACTCATGTTTGCTTTGATATAAACGTTCTTCTGTTAGAGGTAATAATGTTTAGAAGAAATTGAACAGTGAATTTCACAGAAAGACTCACAGCCTGTGCGCGCCGAGGCACGTTCCCGTCCCTCAGGAGGAGAGTTTAGTCACTGACGCAAAGTTGGACAGATCTGTTTGTAAGAGTTCAGTCTTACACTCTTATAAGCCAAGTTATAAGGATAATTTAATTAGCAAGGGATCGCTTTTATTTTGGGTAAGCATTCCTCCAGTGCAAAAATGAATGGACACAATAAGTGGCTCTCTGTCAGTGAATGTTGATTTGATCCATAAATATGCAATCATTTATTTTACAAATCATACAGAATCACTAGAGTACACTTGATTATGAAAATCAATTTCCTATAAAAGTTTGAGACCAACAATAACAAGCTTTTAACTTCTTAATTGTTAACCACAGACACTTTAAATAGAAACATAAATGTCAAGCTTTTGATGTTGAATACCAGACAATTTGATTTGAGGTAGTTATCTTAGGGTTGGCAAGGAAGGGTTTAAGAAAAAAGGAGGAAGAAAGGTGTTAGCTTTCCTATACTTTTATCTTAAATAATGTGGGTTTTAACCAGAAGGCGAAGCGTTCTGTGCTCGGCTTCGGTCAGATATCGACACCACACACAGCCAGCTTTTTACCATGAGATGATGTTCCATCACCTGCCAGGTATGTCGGGGCTTCTACTAAGAAAATCCGCTCAGGATTGCCCACCAGAGTGACCCTCAGGCGTGTTTTCCAGACTCGCTTGGTGTCCACGTCAGCTGTAGAAGAAGGCAAAGCCTCTACTGCAGGGGTCTCAAACTCAACTTACCCGAGGGCCGCTGGAGGCAGAGTCTAGGTGATGCTGGGCCGCACCAAGTTTTCAAAAAAAAGGGGGGGGGGGTCACGTATTCCAAAAAAAGTACAACTAATCCAATCTTCACGAATAACAATTYAGAACATGCAGAACATGGAGAACATGAACGGTTCTTCAGAACAGAGGYTCCTCTTACTTCCTCCTACTCTTTGCTGCCAGAGACTTGGCAGCGCTTCCTCTTACACAGCT
>NW_013955371.1:8721-11079 GCF_001266775.1 Austrofundulus limnaeus
GGCATCCACAATGGAATCACACAGCTGGCGGAATATCTCCTGACCGGTGGTCTGGCCATGCATTGGAATTACTGTGAGCAACTCCTCCGTCACTTCAAAACTGTCATCAACACCACGGACATATATTGCTAGCTGTGCAGTGTCAGTGACGTCTGTGCTCTCATCAAGAGCGACCGAGTATGAATGGAAAAGTTTAGCTTTCTCACGCAGTTGATCATAAATGTTACCTGACATGTCAGAAATGCGCTCTGCCATCAGCTGAAAGGCTGATGTTGCTAAACTGACTCTTCTTTTCTGGACAGACTATACTTGCAGCCTGTAACATGCACTGTTTGATGAACTCTCCGTCTTTGAATGGCTTTCCTGACTTAGCAATCATTTCACTCACCACGTAGCTAGCTTCAACTGCTGCATCACTCTCTTTGCTTGCCTTTTTGAAAAATTCTTGTTGCCTCAGTAGACATGTTTTAAATTTGCAGACCCGGTCCTCTCGCTCATCTCCTTGGTATTTTGCATACTCCTCAGCATGTTTAGTTGAGTAATGACGTCTGATGTTATACTCCTTGTGAACCGCAACTTTTTCTGTGCATATTAGGCATGTCGGGATGCCCCTGAGCTCAACAAAAAAATATTCCGTCTCCCACTTCTCCTGAAATTGTCTGTTTTCGTCGCCAACCTTTCTCTTCACGACAGGTTTTGAAAAAGACATGACTACGGCTGGGTGACCTCCACTCACGGACAGTTCCGAAACACGTTTCATRTGACCAACGCTGCTAACTCGTGTTGTTGTTGTCGCGAGGCTGGCCTACGGCAGCCCACAAGTGTCAAAATATGTAAAGCGCGCAGGGCAATGACTCATGCAGGTGCCCGTGGGCCGCAATAACACCAAGCTTTGAGTTCAGGCAGGGGGCCACAAAGTACCGGTCCGCGGGCCGCAACTGGCCCCCGGGTCGCGAGTCTGAGACCCCTGCTCTACTGGAACCTGGGCTTCAAAATAAAACTTACGTCTGGAGAGTTTTCAAGAGTTGGATCGACCAGGCGTTGGTCATCCAGGCTGTAAGGTTTTCCCCATTGGCGTGAAGTGGGCCAAAAACCTGTCAGCTCAGCTTTTGACTCTGAGAGTCTAGCTGTCAGAGTGACTGACAGCGGTCCGTCACTTACTGCCATCTGGGCGAAAACTGTTAGTTACTAAGAAGCTTAGAGAATCTAAGTTCTGCCCTCCGGAAGGTAAGATTAATGAAAGAGTTATCAAGGAAAGGTTAGTTTCAGAGATTTGCCATGCCTCCGGAAACTAACAAGATTATTGCTTCTGTGTGATTCAGAACAAAAACATTTCATGACCTATTAATCATCATCTGATGAGGAGTCTTCAAAACATAACTGAAAGAAGAATGAATTGTTTCAAGTTTAAAACATTTGCAAATATGATTCAGACAAGTAAAACATTGATATTTCATCAACTTTAACCATAAAGATTTTCATAAATTAAAATTACAATATGGCATTGACAAGAAATATTTCTTAGAATATGAACAAATTAAGGCTATAATAAAAAAGAAATTTAAACGCCAGTAAGTGTATTAGATTTTATGCTACTTAAGTCACCAAAACTGCAATCTAAAATCTACAAGAAACTGTCTAGAATAGATGATTCAATATCTCTACCAACTACAAAATGGGAGTCAGATTTATCAGTTAACTATGAATAAAATACATGGTCCAAAATATGCTTAACAACATTTGAAATGACTAGAATCACCAACTTACAATTAATACAATTTAAGATTCTCTATAGAGTACACTATACAGGGGAGCGAATGATTAAGATGGGATTCACATGAACTAACGTGCTCACAATGCACAGGTAATATACCTGATGATTATTTCCATGCGATCTGGTTGTGTCCACTGGTTCAGAGGTTCTGGGTTCAGGTTTGTGAAGATTTATCTAACTGCCTGAAATGTAATATTCCACCTTCTCCGTCTGTTTATCTATTGGTTATGCTAGAAGATGTTACTTTAGAGCAGAGGTACCCAAAGTTTTTTCCAGAACGGGCCAAAATTAAAATCTATCAGAGGGCCGTGGGCCAAATGTGATAATATAATATAAAAAATGAAAATTTCTTTTAAATAAAGTCCTTTTATTTCCTTAAAAAGTTGTTTAACCTTCCTTTCTGTATAAAGAACATTACAGAATATAAAATAAAACAAATAAGTCACACACAGCAGGTAAAATAAGTATTGAACACGTCACCATTTTTCTCAGTAAATATATTACTAGAGGTGCTAATGACATGAAATTTTTACCAGGTGTTGGTAACAACCCAAGTGATCCATACATACAAAGAAATCAAACCA
>NW_013955372.1:0-2046 GCF_001266775.1 Austrofundulus limnaeus
GTGTGTGTGTGTGTGTGTGTGTGTGTGTGTGTGTGTGTGTGTGTGTGTGTGTGTGTGTGTGTGTGTGTTTGTGTTTGCTACAGAGTAAAGACCCTAATATATTTCTGACAACGAGGTCGTTTTCTGGTCCTCACTGTGCTCTACTAGTTAYGTTTAAAGGTATGATGTGAATTAAGTTCAGGTTAGAGTTAGGGACAGACTGCTAATGGTTAAGTTTAGAAACATACTAGTAATGGTTATGGTTAGCGACAGACTGGTAACGATTAAGGATAGACTAGTAATGTTTAGGGTTAGGGATAGACCAGTAATGGTTATAGTTAGGAATAGACTAGTACTGGTTAGGGTAAAGAATTGACTAGTAATTTATAGAAATAAACTATCTGAACGTGTCAGAGAAAAGTCAACTCACCTCAGTTTGAAGGTGGATCTTCTGACTTTAGTTTCATCATCTTTACCCACAAACAAGGAAAAACTCCACCAGGCTGAGACCTGATGAGACCTGATACAGTGAGTTAAAAGGGCCTTCAATCCAAGATGGCAGCAGCATGTCTTTTGTGTTGAGTGTTTGTTTTTAATTGTTTATTGTTTTTACTGTCTTTTTAGCTCTTTAATAAGATTTTTTTAAATCAATCAATATGCTATCTTGCAAAAATACCTTTTTGTTTGTTAAGTGCTATATCACATTGGAATTTTTGCTACATGCCTCTTCTTGAGTCTTAGACAACAGGACTAAACCTGCTACATCTAAGTGGAGCTTGGGCTAACCAGCCTAACCTTGACCCAATCCCCTGGTGGAATACTGTATCTGGCCTGAGATATGACATCCATTTAGAACTTTTGATAACTGATGAAACCTGATTAGATCTGGTGAGACCTGATGAGATCTGATGAGAACTGATGAGATCTGATGAGACCTGATGAGCTCTGATGAGAACTGATGAGATCTGGCGAGACCTGATGAGATCTGATGAGACCTGATGAGATCTGACGAGATCTGATGGCACCTAATGAGACCTGATGAGATCTGATGAGAACTGATGAGATCTGATGAGACCTGATGAGATTTGATGAGACCTGATGAGATCTGACAAGAACTGATAAGATCTGACTAGATCTGACGAGACCTGATGAGATCTGATGAGACCTGATGAGATTTGAGGAGACCTAATGAGATCTGATGAGATCTGACGAGACCTAATGAGACCTGACGAGACCTGATGAGACCAGAGGAGATGTGATGAGACCTGACGAGATCTGATGAGATCTGACAAAACCCGATGAGATCTGACGAGACCCAATGAGATCTGAAAAGACCTGAAGAGATCTGATGAGACCTGATGAGATCTGACGAGATCTGACAAAACCCGATGAGATCTGACGAGACCCAATGAGATCTGAAAAGACCTGAAGAGATCTGATGAGACCTGATGAGATCTGACAAAACCTGTTGAGATCTGACGAGACCTGATGAGACCAGAGGAGATGTGATGAGACCTGACGAGATCTGATGAGATCTGACAAAACCCGATGAGATCTGACGAGACCCAATGAGATCTGAAAAGACCTGAAGAGATCTGATGAGACCTGATGAGATCTGGCGAGACCTGATGAGATCTGACAAANGTGGACAGGTGTAGAAGTCTGACAGACACCTGTACCTGTGGACAGGTGTAGAAGTCTGACAGACACCTGTACCTGTGGACAGGTGTAGAAGTCTCAGACAGACACCTGTACCTGTGGACAGGTGTAGAAGTCTCAGTCAGACACCTGTACCTGTGGACAGGTGTGGAAGTCTCAGACAGACACCTGTACCTGTGGACAGGTGTGGAAGTCTCAGTCAGACACCTGTACCTGTGGACAGGTGTGGAAGTCTCAGACAGACACCTGTACCTGTGGACAGGTGTGGAAGTCTCAGTCAGACACCTGTACCTGTGGACAGGTGCAGAAGTCTCAGAGAGAGTCCTGTACCTGTGGACAGGTGTAGACATCTCAGACAGACACCTGTACCTGTGGACAGGTGTAGACATCTCAGACAGACACCTGTAC
>NW_013955372.1:3046-3652 GCF_001266775.1 Austrofundulus limnaeus
TTAAATGGATCTAATATTAGCATCTTGTTAACAGGATCTAATGTTAGCACCTCGTTAAGTGACTCTGTTATCTAGCTAACTGGATCTAATTTTAGCATCTAGTTAACAGGTTCTAATGTTAGCATCTCGTTAGGTGACTCTAATGTTATCTCGTTAAATGGATCTAATATTAGCATCTTGTTAACAGGATCTAATGTTAGCACCTCGTTAAGTGACTAATGTTATCTAGTTAACTGGATTTAATTTTAGCATCTCATTAACTGGATCTAATGTTAGCATCTCGTTAACAGGATCTAATGTTAGCACCTCGTTAAGTGACTCTAATGTTATCTCGTTAACTAGATCTAATTTCAGCATCTTGTTAACAGGATCTAATGTTAGCATCTCGTTAACTGGATCTAATGTTAGCATCTCGATAACAGGTTCTAATGTTAGCATCTCGTTAACTGAATCTAATGTTAGCATCTCGTTAACTGGATCTAATGTTAGCATCTCGTTAACTGGATCTAATGTTAGCATCTCGATAACAGGTTCTAATGTTAGCATCTCGTTAACTGAATCTAATGTTATCTCGTTAACTGAATCTAATTTTAGCATCTCGTTAAC
>NW_013955372.1:4652-5046 GCF_001266775.1 Austrofundulus limnaeus
GAGATCTGACAAGACCTGATGAGATCTGATGAGACCTGATGAGATCTGATGAGACCTGATGAGATCTGGCGAGACCTGATGAGATCTGACAAGACCTGATGAGACCTGATGAGATCTGATGAGACCTGATGAGATCTGACATGACCTGATGAGATCTGATGAGACCTGATGAGGTCTGATGAGGTCTGATGAGATCTGATGAGACCTAATGAGATCTGATGAGACCTGATGAGACCAGAGATCTGATGAGACCTGACGAGATCTGATGAGATCTGACAAAACCTGAGACCTGATGAGATCTGACGAGACCTAAAGAGATTTGATGAGACCTGATGAGGTCTGATGAGGTCTGATGAGACCTAATGAGATCTGATGAGACCTGATGAGACCAGAG
>NW_013955372.1:5975-6777 GCF_001266775.1 Austrofundulus limnaeus
CTGATGAGACCAGAGATCTGATGAGACCAGAGGAGACCTGATGAGACCAGAGATCTGATGAGACCTGATGAGACCAGAGCAGATCTGATGAGACTTGATGAGACCAGAGATCTGATGAGACTAGAGGAGATCTGATGAGACCTGATGAAACCAGAGATCTGTTGAGACCTGATGAGGCCAGAGGAGACCTGACGAGACCAGAGGAGATCTGATGAGACCTAATGAGATCTGACAAGACCTAATGAGATCTGACGAGACCTGATGAGATCTGACAAAATCTGATGAGATCTGATGAGACCTGATGAGTTCTGACAAGACCTAATGAGATCTGACGAGACCTGATGAAATCTGACGAGATCTGATGAGATCTGACGAGACCTAATGAGATCTGACGAGACCTGGTGAGATCTGACAAAATCTGATGAGACCTGATGAGATCTGACAAAATCTGATGAGATCTGATGAGATTTGATGAGACTTGATGAGATCTGATCAGACCTGATAAGGTCTGATGAGACTTGATAAGGTCTGATGAGATCTCATGAGATCTGACGAGACCTAATGAGATCTGACGAGACATGATGAGACCAGAGGAGATCTGATGAGACCTGACGAGATCTGATGAGACCTGATGAGATGTGACAAAACCTAATGAGATCTGACGAGACATGATGAGACCAGAGGAGATCTGATGAGACCTGATGAGACATGATGAGATCTGATGAGACCTGATGATATCTGATGAGACCTGATGAGATCTGACAAAACCTGATGAGATCTGACAAAACCTGATGAGATCTGA
>NW_013955372.1:7429-8294 GCF_001266775.1 Austrofundulus limnaeus
AGGTCTGATGAGACTTGATAAGATCTGATGAGATCTCATGAGATCTGACGAGACATGATGAGACCAGAGGAGATCTGATGAGATCTGATGAGACCTGATGAGATCTGACAAAATCTGATGAGATCTGATGAGATTTGATGAGACTTGATGAGATCTGATCAGACCTGATAAGGTCTGATGAGACTTGATAAGATCTGATGAGATCTCATGAGATCTGACGAGACATGATGAGACCAGAGGAGATCTGATGAGACCTGACGAGATCTGATGAGATCTGATGAGATGTGACAACACTTGATGAGATCTGATGAGACCTGATGAGGCCAGAGGAGACCTGACGATACCAGAGGAGATCTGATGAGATCTGATGAGACCTGATGAGATCTGACAAGACCTAATGAGATCTGACGAGACCTGATGAGACCAGAGATCTGATGAGACCAGAGGAGATCTGATGAGATCTGACAAGACCTGATGAGACCAGAGGAGATCTGATGAGACCTGGTGAGATCTGACGAGACCTAATGAGATCAGACGAGACCTGATGAGATCTGATATCTGGTGAGACCTGATGAAAGAGATCTGACAAAACCTGATGAGATCTGACGAGACCTAATTAGATATGACGAGACCTAATGAGATCTGATGAGATCTGGTGAGACCTGATGAGATCTGAGGAGATCTGACAAGACCTGATGAGATCTGATGAGACCTGATAAGACCTGATAAGACCTGATGAGATCTGATGAGACCTGATGATATCTGATGAGACCAGATGAGACCTGACGAAACCTGATGAGATCTGATGTGATCTGACAAGACCTGATGACATCTGACAAGACCTGATGAGATCTGATGAGACCTG
>NW_013955372.1:9294-10172 GCF_001266775.1 Austrofundulus limnaeus
AGACCAGAGGAGATCTGATGAGACCAGAGGAGAACTGGTGAGACCAGAGGAGATCTGATGAGACCAGAGGAGATCTGATGAGACCTGATGAGACCAGAGGAGATCTGATGAGACCTAAGATCTGAGACCTGATGAGACCAGAGGAGATCTGATGAGATCAGATGACACCTAATGAGACCAGATGAGACCTGATGAGACCAGAGGAGATCTGATGAGACCAGAGGAGATCTGATGAGACCAGAGACCAGAGGAGATATGATGAGACCAGAGGAGATCTGGTGAGACCAGAGATCTGATGAGACCAGAGGAGACCTGATGAGACCTAATGAGACCAGATGAGACCTAATGAGACCAGAGGAGATCTGATGAGACCAGAAGAGATCTGATGAGACCTGATGAGACCAGAGGAAATCTGATGAGACCTGATGAGACCAGAGGAGATCTGATGAGACCTGATGAGACCAGAGGAGATCTGATGAGACCTAAGATCTGAGACCTGATGAGACCAGAGGAGATCTGATGAGATCAGATGACACCTAATGAGACCAGATGAGACCTGATGAGACCAGAGGAGATCTGATGCGACCAGAGGAGATCTGATGAGATCAGATGACACCTAATGAGACCCGATGAGACCAGAGGAGACCTGATGAGACCAGAGGAGATCTGATGAGACCAGAGACCAGAGGAGATCTGATGAGACCAGAGGAGATCTGATGAGACCAGAGATCTGATGAGACCAGAGGAGACCTGATGAGACCTAATGAGACCAGATGAGACCTAATGAGACCAGAGATCTGATGAGACCAGAAGAGATCTGATGAGACCTGATGAGACCAGAGGAAATCTGATGAGACCTGATGAGACCAGAGGAGATC
>NW_013955372.1:11910-12247 GCF_001266775.1 Austrofundulus limnaeus
AGACCTGATGAGATCTGATGAGACCTGTAGAGATCTGATGAGATCTGACGAGACCTGATGAGACCGGATGAGATCTGATGACATCTGATGAGACCTGATGAGTCCTAATGAGATATGATGAGACCTAATGAGATCTGGCGAGAACTGATGAGATCTGGCAAGATCTGATGAGACGTGATGAGACCAGAAATCTGATGAGTCCAGAGGAGACCTGATGAGACCAGAGGAGATCTGATGAGACTTGATGAGACCAGAAATCTGATGAGTCCAGAGGAGACCTGATGAGACCAGAGGAGATCTGATGAGACTTGATGAGACCAGAAATCTGATGAGTCCA
>NW_013955372.1:13201-14125 GCF_001266775.1 Austrofundulus limnaeus
AGATCTGAGAACTGATGAGACCTGATGAGGTCTGATGAGATCTGATGAGATCTGATGAGATCTGACAAAACCTGAGACCTAATGAGATCTGACGAGACCTAATGAGATCTGACGAGCCCTGATGAGATCTGATGAGACCTGATGAGATCTGACAAGACCTGACGAGACCTGATGAGACCTGAAGAGATCTGATGAGACCTGATGATATCTGATGAGACCAGATGAGATCTGTCGAGACCTGATGAGATCTGACGAGATCTGATGAGATCTGATGAGAGATGAGATCTGACGAGATCTGATGAGATCTGGCGAGACTTAATGAGATCTGACGAGACCTGATGAGACCAGAGGAGATCTGATGAGACGTGATGAGACCAGAAATCTGATGAGACCAGAGGAGACCTGATGAGACCAGAGGAGATCTGATGAGACTTGACGAGACCAGAGGAGATCTGATGAGACCTGATGAGACCAGAGATCTGATGAGACCAGAGATCTGATGAGACCTGATGAGACCAGAGGAGTTCAGATGAGACCTGATGAGGCCAGAGGAGACCTGATGAGACCTGATGAGATCTGACAAGACCTAATGAGATCTGACGAGACCTGATGAGATCTGACGAGACCTGATGAGACCAGATATCTGATGAGACCTGACGAGATCTGATGAGATCTGATGAGATGTGACAACACTTGATGAGATCTGATGAGACCTGATGAGGCCAGAGGAGACCTGACGATACCAGAGGAGATCTGATGAGATCTGATGAGACCTGATGAGATCTGACAAGACCTAATGAGATCTGACGAGACCTGATGAGATCTGACGAGACCTGATGAGACCTGACGAGATCTGATGAGATCTGATGAGATGTGACAACACTTGATGAGATCTGATGAGACCTGATGAGGCCAGAGGAGACC
>NW_013955372.1:15125-15643 GCF_001266775.1 Austrofundulus limnaeus
AACCTGATGAGATCTGACAAAACCTGATGAGATCTGACAAAACCTGATGAGATCTGGTGAGACCTGATGCGATCTGACGAGATCTGATGAAATCTGACGAGACCTGATGAGATCTGATGAGACTTGATGAGATCTGGCGAGACCTGATGAGATCTGATGAGACCTGATGAGACCAGAGGAGACCTAATGAGACCAGAGGAGACCTAATGAGACCAGAGGAGACCTAATGAGACCTGATGAGATCTGATGAGACCAGAGGAGACATAATGAGACCAGAAGAGATCTGAGGAGACCTGAGATCTGAGACCTGAGGAGACCTGATGAGACCAGAGATCTGATGAGATCAGATGACACCTAATGAGACCAGAGGAGATCTAATGAGACCAGAGGAGATCTGATGAGACCAGAGGAGAACTGGTGAGACCAGAGGAGATCTGATGAGACCAGAGGAGATCTGATGAGACCTGATGAGACCAGAGGAGATCTGATGAGATCAGATGACACCTAATGAGACCAGA
>NW_013955373.1:0-1362 GCF_001266775.1 Austrofundulus limnaeus
CTCCAGGAAAGCCAAGCCCTGAAGACCTCTTCCTCTGCCTGATGGAGGCCATCAGGCGGACACCGCAGGTGTCCACCAGACAGTCCTTTGGTTGCTGCTTCAATAGGCACCAATGACCTTCAGGCCACAGCTCTTGGAAGCCACATCTGCAGTGGAGGCCCTGAATTGGTTCATCTGGATTCCATGTTCTGACATGTGGAAAACTCTCCCAGAGGTGAGAGTTGAAGATTGCATGGACATGGGGCTCCGCCTGACATTCCCAGTTCACCCTCACTATACATTTGGGTTTATCAGGTCTGTCCAGCAGCCTCTCCTGCCACCAGATCCAACTCACAACCAGGTGGTGATCAGTTGACAACTGAAATTTCAACTGAGGAGGCTTTTCTTGTAAATCACCCCCTTCTAGATAACTCTGTCAAAACCCACATGGGCATTAAAGTCACAGCAGAACAGAATCCTCACACAGCACCCCTTCCAGGACCCCATGCAGAGGCTCTGGGTAATTAAAACTGTCGTTTGGTGCATAAGCCCAAACACCAGTCAGAACCTTCAATCATGAAGACACAGAGAGGCAACTCTATCAAATACCGAGGAAAAACCTCCCAACAGTGAGGCGTTACGTTGGGGATGCTTAAGATTATCTCAAAACTGTCACTGTTTCAGGCTCRGCCCAGTTGACACATGGAAGCCAAGGCTTGACTACAAGACCCTCATCAGAGAGCTCCCCCCGAGGCCTGGCTGCAGGTGGATGTGCTTACGATGTTTTCTGATGCAATTGGTGTTTGTGCAAAACGGTATTGTTTGAGACCTGGAGTCTAAACCATACATCACAGCAGGTCTCATCTTATAAACCTTCACTTCCACTCATGCCGCTCCTTCTGTCACAAATTCATCCACTCCACCTTGAATTCTCTCTTTTCTCCTCATCTCTTTGGATGGTTGAGTCCAGATACTCAACCCCCCGTCAGTACCTCCACTCCTCAAAGTTTCACTGTTCCACCTGTCTCCCTCTGATTCACACAGATGAGTTGCGTGAAGCCAGCAGTTGAAGCCACTGTTTAATAAATATAAAATCCTTTTTTCTCAGGTCTGGATGAAGAGGCTCAACATTTGCACCATCACTCCTCTTCAACAATCGTCCGGCTGTGTGTTTTATTAGTGGTTCTGCCGTTGGTGGTTATTGGACTGGTTCACTACAGGAACACAAAGGTAAAGCTAACATTCTTCTAAAGGATGGATGGTAATTAGTTATAAACAGCAGATTAATAAAAGTCAAGGAAATAATGTGATTTGATGAAAAGGAGAGGGATGTGTAGAACTTGTTTCAATTTGTGTCCAGATTATAGACTGTTTTATAAATTA
>NW_013955373.1:2362-5363 GCF_001266775.1 Austrofundulus limnaeus
ATATAAAGCACATTATTATTTTGTTTATTATCTTTATTAAAGAAAATAATATGAAATAAAATGTCTATTGTTTAAGAAAACATGTTATGACTATAAAATGAACAGAGTTCTGTTCTTTAAAGGAGGCCTTCGGAGGTCAATGTCAAAGACAGGTGGAATGTTTATTCCAGACCTAGGTGACCACTACAGTCCCCACTTTTGCAGATTATCACCTGTCCATGGTGATAAGATGCAACAAAAATGGGAACCCCAAAATTTCTTTGATTTTGAGCTAATTCAAATTTGAAAAGGATAATTCAAATGGTATTCCATATTGGGAACTCTGCACAGCAAAAGTTTTTTTTCAAATGGTAGTTCCAACAAAAGTTTTGTTAAGTTTTTTTAATGATCCCCATAATGTCTGTTGGTAACTCCTTAGGGTAAAACTTTAAATCCATTGGATGACAAAGTCTGTAATCCATGGGAAGCAAAAGTTTATAATCCACCAAGAAAAAAGTATAATCCACAAAGGAAAAATAGTAATCCACAAGGGTAATTCCATTGTGATTGTTGTGGTTGACCTGGAGTCAACAAATTTTTGGAACAGCATGAAGTAGAGGATCTATGGAACAATGTTGTAGAGGTGATTTCTGGAACCCCCCTTTTGAGAGTCGATCTCTGGAAGGTAGAAGATGAAGAGGGAATCTCTGGGTCGAAGGCTGAGACGAGGTCTCTGGCTCGAACAGGAGATCACCATCAGGAGCAAGGAAGAGGCCACTGGAACAGCGTGAGGATGGGAACCACCAGGAGGTGAAGGTTGGGAGCGCTGAAGCTTGGTCGGGCCTTTGCAGAGGCGGTGGGCCATCATGGAGTTGTTGGAAGTAGATGGAGGCTGCTTTGTTCCAATTGGTACCCTTCTGGATTCTAAGTGTTTGCATCTATGTGGTTTTAGGTTAACCAAAAGTTGGGATTTTATATTAGGTTATACCTATGTGCGCCTCTGTGTGTTGTAGCTATCATGTTTTAGATAAGCTACAAGTAGTAGTTAAAGAATGGGCCATTACTTAAACTAAAGGGTAGATATAAGGGGTTCTATCTATTGGAGGCTAAAGTGGGCTTCTGCAGGGAAGGCCTAAACTCCACATAAATGAACTATTTTTGATCAGAATTCAGTTTCTAGGCTATGCCTGTGTTGTTCCTGGATTCTAGATCTACGGTATTTGACCGTATTGAGATACACGGCGTATTGATTAAGTTGGGATTTGAGCGATCGGTTAAGTCAAAGTTGGAAGAAGATTAATCCGATAAGAGTGAGACTTATTATTATTATTATTATCAAAGCTAAAATGAAAGAATATGTGGTGGACCAGGCGTAGGTGATCATTTGAAACGGTGTTCTAGTTTTGGATTTGAGGGTCTTGAGAACCTGGTTTATTGGTTCTACATCTGTGATTTTAGCTCCCTCTATTTGTATTTGCTCTATGATTTTGGGGTCTATTTTAAGACTTATGTTTTTGAGGAAATCGGGGATTTCCGGATTGGTGTCATATTGATCAGGATGAAGATAAAAGAGCGTCAGGTCTGCAATGTGGATCGTGGCCCCTTAGAGAACCTGGATCCACACTGTTTTCTCAGGTAGGATTAGGGTTTTACTGGTCTCATGTCATCCATAGACGATAATGGCGGTCTTTTGGGGTGTGTTTACTAACCACCGTGAACCATTTCAGCGTGTGAGGTTGTTCTTTGGCGACGCGGAGTTATGGTCATCGAACATTTTGAATTTTCCATTATGGGTGTGAGTCCGCAAATGCCAGCAGCATTGTCCCACATGAAATGTTTGCTTAGACACAAATAATGTATCATGGGTGAGAGTACACATCTGGAGAATTGGATTTAAATAGAGAGTGGGGTTGCTATTGTGATAAGTAACCACAGTTGGGGTATTGAATTTAACGTGGTTCTCGTTATTCCAGTTGCCGACATTCACAAAGTCTTTGAGTCTGTCAATGCTGTCTCAAGGTATGATTGTTAGATTGATAATGAACGCAACTTCACACATTTTGGGATTGATGTGAACTGGGATCGCGCTACCGAGAGAGTAAGCTAGGTGAGTTTGGATTGGCGTTACCTTTTTGTTAGTAGCGTAACTTAAGATGTCATTTACCATGTCTAAAGAGACGAGATAAGGTGGAATTTTGCCAGTGGCCAGAGAATTAACAGTCAAGCTGTTATCCCTAAGCATGTCAGAAAAAAAATCACATCCATCAAGTGTAACACAGCATAGTTCAATTCTACCATATGTTTTAATTGGTCAACCATTCGTGCAAGAGTTTTTATTTCTTGGCTGTGGGTGTTCAACACTAACACAGTATCTCTCACCGTTTTGGTCACCTGAGTGAGTTGTGCTTGTTGGCGATCCATCTGTGCTTGGATCTTGGGAATCTCATACTGTAACTCATTAACATGTTGTTTTAAGGAGACTATGCTAACAGTGTTAATTGCAGACAAGCCCAAGCTAAAGAGAGAGCCGAGGGAGGAGGCAGCGAGTTGAAGGCCACCAAGTGTGCGCTTCTGTCTCCTGTCTGTTCCACTCAACTCATCTTGGGTAAATGTGAATTTGTGTAACTGCTTTAGTATGTGCGTGATTTCGCCTTCTGCATTATGAATTGGTATGGTGTACCATGCTTAGTTAACCCACGAGTTCTCCACTTTAATGTGTTGTTTGATCATGGTGTGAGGGTCAAAGCAAACAAAAACTTTTTGGGTGTATAGGCGGCAATTTGTGATGAGCAGCCCCGGTTGTTCTCTAAGTACAATGCCTGAGGTGGGACCAAGGGTCACGATCTCTGACTGTACTCTTTGGATGAATCCCAAGATGATGAGGGTCAGTAGCAGTTTCATCATGATCCTAAGGAAACACAAAGAAAATTTGTAATCTCCAGTGGTCAAGATAAATCCTATGGATTTAAATTGTTAGTAAAGTCTTTATTTGTTTTGTGGGTTTTTGAACTTAGTATTTCTA
>NW_013955373.1:6363-9361 GCF_001266775.1 Austrofundulus limnaeus
GTGTGGAAGACCTGTTTTATCCCATGAGGTCTGAGAGTTTGATACAGTAAAGTAACTGATCATGGCTGTAGGTTTGTCCTTTTTTTAAAGCTGTTTGTGAAACCTTTGTTTCTTGTCAGTTGGTTTTGATGAACCCATTTTAATGTTTGTTCTTTCTGAAATTTGTTGATTTTGATCTGATTGGTCACTGGAAACATCTTGGTTGTTATCAGGTGGATTTCCATCCACCTGGTCATCAGTTTGTGGGCGAGAAGTCCAGTCCTGGACTCTCTTTGTCCCGATGTTTGGTGAAAACATGTTATCAGGCCCATTTGCCCCCTTTTGGTTTTCTGTGGGAGTTTGTTTGGTCCTAATATGTTTTTTAACATTTTGTGGTGGTTTGGTCTGTTGGTTTTTGTTACAGACATGGCACCTTTTGACGTAGTGTTCTACGTCTTTTTTCATATCTGGCCAGTAGGCGATTTGTTTCACTGCTTTGAGTGTCGCTTTGATTACTTTTAGTCCTGTAGTTGGAAAGTCTTTTGCATGAACTAAGTCATGGGCATTTGTGAACACCACCCCCCTCTGGCTTTGAGGCACCACAAACACAGGTGAAGATGTTGTCTAATGGGAAAAAGTCAGAATGCCCCTGACCATCCTCAAATGGTTTCGTGACGTGTAGAGTGTGCTAAATTCACTGTTTGAGGCCAGAATGTCTTCAGACTGTTTATTGTTTTCATGGTCAGAAATGTAATGAATGATGGTTTTAATGTTTGGGTCCAGCAACTGGTCTTGAAGGGTTTTATCTTCTGTGATTTTAGGTTGAACACAGCTAACGTTGTTAGCTAAGTTGTCTTCTATTGCAGGTAGTGACAGCACTGCAGATTTAAGGTGTGATGTGTCATCACGCATCATGGGTGAGTTTTGTTTACTCTTTGATGTTACATGCTGAGTCAAGATCCGATTCAGCTGTATCTTTGATTGGCCTGGAACTGTACCAGGTGAGGAGTTTGTCCCGCCTCCTGAGCTGTCCAGTGTAAGACACTGGATGTTAAACTCAGGAGGGAGTTTGATGGGCAGCGGCTGATTTCTTTGTCTCCAAAGTTTTAGGTTTTTGTGATCTGTCACTGGTTGGAAGCATTCTAGGAGGTCTCTGCCTGTTAAGAACTGCTCACTTCCTTCTTCTGACACATAAACTGGGTGTTTAAATGTCATTTCACCTATCTGTAGTTATATTAATGTTACATAAGTAAGTGGAGATTCAGATTGAGAGTAAGTTGTGATGTTCATGCAGCAAGATTTGATGTTTATGTTTTTGTTATTGCTTTTTGCAGCCCTCTGTAGGTCATTTAGCAGTGCAGCAGTAATGACTGTTATGTTTGCACCTGTGTCTATGAGGCCGTCCTGTTTGAGGACGCCTTCTAGTGTTAGAGGCAGGTATAGCTTCTTTGAGCCCCTCTCTTTGGTTGTGTCACAGAGATGCTGATATGTTGAAGGTAGCACCTCATCGTCGTCACTGTCGTGGTCAGTTAAGGTGTCGCCCTGGTTTGCCTGAATCACTGACACTTCGTTTTGGGTGTCTGGTGAGACAGGGTCTGAGATAGTACTTGCTGTGTCAGAAAAGTCCTCCACAGTCTCACTGTCCTCTGCAGTCTCACTGTCTGAGGTTTCTGTGTCCATGGTCTCATTATAGTCTGAATCTTTTGAGTCGTGTTTTTGAAACTTTAATGTGCTTTTGTGTTTCTGATTTTGATCACGACATGTTTGATCAGATTTAAAATGATAGGGTTCAAAACTTTGATGTGACCATCTGTACGAAGGTTGTTTCTTAGTTTGAGAGTACCTTTTGTACTCATTGATTTTTTTTCCATCGCAGTTAGATTTTTGGTTACCCTCACGAATGTGTTCTTGTTGTTTAGGTGAAGGAGGCACTGTTTCTGCTTGGTCAGAGTCAGATTTTGGGACTCCTTCCTTCTCAAGAAGTTCATAAGCTCTACAAGCATATTCTCTGAGTTTTTGAATGGAGTTATCTCGGGGGCCCATGCAGGTATTAAAATGTTTAGCTTGGTCGGGCCTTGGCAGAGGATGTGGGCCATCATGGAGTTGGTGGAAGTCGATGGAGGCTGCTTTGTTCCAGTTGGTACCCTTCTGGCTTCTAAGTGTTTGCATCTACTGTATGTGGTTTTAGGTTAACCAAAAGGTGGGATTTTAAATTAGGTTACACCTATGTGCGCCTCTGTGTGTTGTAGCTATCATGTTTTAGATAAGCTACAAGTAGTAGTTAAATAATGGGCCATTACTTTTACTAAAGGGTAGATGTGAAGGGTTGTATCTATTAGAGGGTAAAGTGGACTTCTGCAGGGAAGGCCTAAAACTCCACATAAATGAACTATTTTTGATCAGAACTCAGTGTCTAGGCTATGCCTGTGTTGTTCCTGATAAAGTTGTCAAAATAACGAGATTTAACGTTTGCGAGTTAAATGTTTTTGATTTCAACTTTTGTAAACATCTGATCATCCCTCAATGAGTCTTGTATAAAAGCAATTGTTTTTTGTAAATAAATATCATTTGTTTTAGATAAAACTTTACTGACTACGTTACTCATTAATTTAATTCCTGATAACTACACAGAAAAGGTATTATTATCTGTATTAAAGAACTCTCAATCCCTCATAACTAAATTATGAGAAGGATGTAAGGCTAAACCTCCTACATGTATTAGCTCACCACTAGTGCAACAAACAAGCTAAACTGAGGTCCTCCATCCATATTTTCAAGTTGAGTCGTTTTTGTGTTCCCCTCTCTGTCATGTGGATGGAGGACCTCAGTGATGAGAGGAGAATGTGTACTGATCTAATACATATACAGGTGCTGGTCATAAAATTAGAACATCATGAAAAAGTAGATTTATTTCAGTAATTCCATTTAAAAAGTGAAACTTRTATATTATATTCATACATTACATACAAACTCATATATTTCAAATGTTTATTTCGTTTAATTTTGATGTTTACAAATG
>NW_013955374.1:0-2980 GCF_001266775.1 Austrofundulus limnaeus
ATGATTTATAACCTTAGGTGAAGTGATTTATAAGATGCCAGTTTAGTCTTTCTTTTCAGACTTTCAAGGTCCTTTGCAGATAACAACCCCACAGCTGGCCGCAAGTGTGGGAAAAACAGGTTGTTTTTCTTCTCGCTCTTTTTTCTCTCAAAGAACTAACTTTTCTGATTCACACCGTTGACAGTTGTTCTTGTCTGTCGTTGGAGTAAGCATGGTTCTGACTGGGTCTCTCTAAGGTGTGCGTGTCCATCTCTGGGCACCTGTCTGGATGGAGTCTGAATGTTATTAACCTAATTTTACTGCCGAGAAGCGACTGAGACCAGCGCCGGGAGCCACTGAGGCTCGCTAGGGGTGAGACAGTCTTCTCAACCCCCTGCTGTCATGACCGACATTATCCATCTTGCGGACTTCGGACTTCGTGATGCTGACACTCTCAAACCCTTCTACCTGCCTGCCTGTTCGGCTCTGTCTGAAGACATCTAAAGGTAGAACAAATGTTTGCTGAGATAAAACGCCGAAGTGAAGTCTAGCTCCGGAGGTGTCTCGTGTCTGACATGCTGTTTGGTGCTGGTCTGGTCTTGACATGGAGAACAAGTGCTAAATTCACTAATTTCTTTTCCTCCTATCCTTAAAGCTATAAACCTTTACTATCCTTATTCTCTTTTTACTTAAAACTTAGTTAAGCAGCGTACCAGCAAATTACAACACCTGGAACTTACTGTTTATGACGACTCTGAGGTGGAATTCATATGTCGGAAATATAACTTGTGTTCATTTATTCATATAATGTTTTTAATAAATGTTTGTGTGTTTAATCCTGTTCATATAGCTAAAATAAATTACTTTATTTGGAAATACGTTCAGGTCACAAATTTTCATTTCTCATTCATGATCAGGGTGGGTATTTCATTATTTGTCTGGGATTTCATAATGCAAGATCTTGAGGGATTATTTTGTGAGATTGGGCTGGTCCTAATTTCATAGGGTGGTCTCTTACAAATGCTATGATTGATAAGAAGAATCTTTTTAGTTTAAGTTTTGTTTAATCGTATGTTTTCATCAATCATTAGTCATTGATCAACCAGTAATTCAATGATTGTATTATGCTGGTCTGAATGTATGTTCTAGAAATGTTTGTGTGCTGATCACAGTGTGCCCAGACATATTTTGATTTCTTCACCTACAGTTTCACACTCCACAGTCATGCACCTGACATAAACAAAAGTTTGTTCTCATTCTTCCTGTTCTCCCTCTGCTAGGCTCTGACTGATACTCAGTTCTGTCCTGACTACAGTATTGCTGGTGCTTCCTGCTTGAAGCTGAAGAAAACGCCTCCTCAGCAATTTGTTGCTTTTCTGTTTTGTTAAGCTGAGTTTCACAAGAAGTAAAAGGCAAATTTATAAATTTGTCAATATGTATTACTCTGGATTACTCTGAGAGCTTAGAGCCACAACTGACCCAACTCTGGAGTATCTCCTGAGAGTCTAATAAACTGTCTGACTGGACCGGCAGGTTTGTCGTCTACTCGTTTCAAGAGATGAGCCAGCAGAGAAAGGCCCTTTTGTCTCCAACTGCCGTTTTAGGTTGAGACCTCATCAAAACCTGCCTTCCTGCTGATTCCCCGTCATTATCTCCCGAGAGGTAACGGACACACCGGAAGTCACCTGGTTCTTATAAAATCTGCAGCCTCAACCCATTCTCACTCCCGGGTCGTCACATACTGAAGCTTTTCCAAAGTTCCCTCTGCGTCCCCTTGCATCATTTTTTGACGAGATGGGGCGGAGTCTGTTGTCATAACTTCAGAAAGTGTAGAAAATGCACAAAAACTACGTCCCAAAGCCTAAAATTACCTGTATTCACTTTAGACATCCTGTCCCTGACCCCAGTACCTAAACTTAACCAGTTATCCTGATCCCTCATGTTAACCTCAGACCCCCGACCCAAAGACCCCCTGGTGGCGCAACCCGAAAAAGCCGCGGGCGGCAAAGACTGACGCAAGAGGGTCACCCGACGCGTCAAAGTAAGACGCAGAGGGAACTTTGGAAAAGCGTCAATATGTTGATGAGTCGGGAGTGAGAATGTGTTAGCAGCCTCATCACAAAAAGCCGCTTACTGAAGACCAGAAGTTAGAGTAACTCTGATAAAAACTGCTCTCCCTTCTTCCTCTCTTATACAGTATATCTTCTTCTTTCCTTTATCTCCCTTTTAAAACTTTTCTTGATCTCTCTTCATCACTCATATACATAAAACTAAATCTTCACACAATCACACACATTGTTAAACCTCACACATAGTGCAAACACATATAAATAAATCACAAACACACAGACACAACACATTTTTGGGTTCACGTTTGATGATGTTGATGATGATTCCTTTATTGTCTTTGTACAGAGCACAATGAAATTACATTTAAGAACACCCATTCAAGAGACATACATGACAAAATCATGGGGGAACAGGTGATCAGGTCATGTGGCAACCAGCAGAAAAAAGAAAAACTAAAAACACAGAAGGTTAGATGAGGGATAGCCTGGTCCTTGACTTCCTACACAGCTCCGCTCAATTCTAGTTTCCTTCACTGCTCCGTCTGGGATTTCTCCCAAAAACAAGGATTTCTTTGAGAGAATTTTCGTCCAGGAAAATCAGAGAACAGAACGTTGATTTTCTGCGCAGTGTCTGCTAGTTATTTTAGCATACAGCAGTGGAGGAAGTGAATGAAGCCAGTCTGTGTTGATAAGGCTTCAAATTAAATTAAATGTGTCTGACAAAGCAGCAGCTCTCATTTACAGTCGTCTCGTTCAGCTCGGTACTTCTCTCCTCTCAGTAGGGTTGTTTACAGAACACAATTTCTGGTTAGCTTCTTAGCTTAGCCTCCTTCACAATGACATACGTAGCCAGCGTCAGTTGTTTGGGAACAGAAGAAAATGTTTTCGTCAGGCAGACAATAATTTTCCATCTGCCTTAATGTCCGCTGGAA
>NW_013955374.1:3980-8317 GCF_001266775.1 Austrofundulus limnaeus
AATGGATGGATGGATAGATGAATGGATGGATGGATAGATGAATGGATGGATGGATAGATGGATGGATGGATGGATGATGGATGGATGGATGGATGAATAGATGGACTCATGAATGAATGGATTGATTCCATCTGTGTTTAGTAAAAAGGGGTAATGTTTTTCCCATGTCTGTGTTAGTAAAATATCTTGTGCTCCACTGGACATACTTGATTGAAGCTTTCTGAAGAAGATCAGAATCATAAAATATTAAAGAGAAGAAATCAGAGCGTTTCAGTTTTCATGTCTTCAGCTGATCCAGGACAGATTCAGTCTGTTTTATATTTGAGGCTTTTAAAGGATTTGACATTTATTGGGGTATTTCTCCTCCATGTGACTGTTTTCTCTTCTCTGTGTTTCCTTTAAAGCCTCAGTTTGTTTCAGTTGTTCTTCTTTCAGTTGTTCTTCTTTCAGTCTGAGTTGTTCTTTTAAAATTTCTTCTTTGTATTTCAGCAGGTCGTCCAACACTTCATACTCTCTGTTGGATTTTTCTCTCTCTTTGATTTGTTTCTTGTGTTTTTCTTCCAAAACCTGGCTTTCCTCCCGGTGTTCCTCCATCAAACCTGCAAAAAATTTGTTGTATTTCCATCTGAAGTCATTAAACTCTTCAGCTTTGTCTCGAGCATCTTTTTCATACTTCTTTATTATCTCCTGAGCTTTTCTCTCATAATTGTCCTCCAACTCTCTCAGAGTTTCATCTTCATTTAGTTCATCCTTTTCAAATGTCTCCTTTATCTGATCGTACTCCATCTGAAGCTGTTTCAGTTTGGATTCAGCCTCCTTTCCTGTGTTTTCATTCTCATTCTTCCTTCTGTCCCAGTATTCATTCTGTTCTTTCTTCCAGTTGTTTTGTTGTTTGTACAAACATTCTTTACGGTGCTGCATATAACCTTTCTGTGAACCTGATTTAAAATTAATTTTTTCCTGTATATCACTCAGTTTTTTCTCAAACTCTTCTTCTTCTGCAGCTTCCTGTTTCTTCTTCTTCTGATCTTCTTCTTCTCTCTTCTCTTGTTCTCTCTTTGCCTTTTCACTCTCGTCAGTGATTTTTGTCTCCAGTTGTTGCAGAAGTTTCAGTCTTCGTTCCCTCACTTCTTCTAATTTTCCCTTTTCTTCCTTCATTTTGATTTTCATCTCATTCACTTCTTTCTCCTTTTGTCTTTTAACTTGTGCCAGATCTCGCTGCAAGTCGTCTTCCTTACGTTTCAGGATTTTCTCCACTTCTTTCTTGATGGCTTCCTCAGCTTCTCGCAGCATCTGATTAGTGAAGCAKCTTCCTCCATTTTTCTTCACCATGGTATCGATCTTGTCTATCAGCTGTGTGACCTGCTTCAGTCTGTTGGGTTTGTCGTAGTTATTGAACACGTGGTACCTTCCTCCACAGTCATCGATCAGGTTCTTGATGAATTCCTCACCTGTGTCGATGTAGTCCTCCACAGACATTGAGTGATGCTCTAAAGAATCTCCTTTAGTGAAAAGAATGATGGTGAACTTTTCGGACATCTTTCCAAAGACTCGCTTCACGAGTTTTAAAGTATCTTTCTCCTCTTCAGTGAACCTGCCGATCTGTAGCACCAACAGGAAGACATGAGGTCCTGGAGCCAGCAGACTGATGCACTTTGTAATCTCCTCGGTAACTTCTTCATTAGACATTGTCGTGTCAAACAGTCCTGGAGTGTCGACCACAGTGACGGACCGACCGTCCACCTCACCCTGAGCTTTCTGACACTGTTTGGTGACAGATATCTGGATGCCATCGGCTTTGAACTCATCTTGACCCAGAATGGTGTTTCCTGAGGAGCTCTTCCCGCAGCCTGTCTTCCCAATCAGAACAATCCTGAGACTCTCTGGACTCTCTTGCTGCTCTTCAACACCTGGAAGAGAAGAAGAAACTTCATTGGCAGAGGTTGATACAGATGTTTGAGAGATGAGTGCAGTTTATCACAGTCATCACAACCACCTTGAGATTGGCAGGGTCAGAGAGGTTTTTCATCCTGAAACAGGGCAGACTGAACACAAGTGGAGATGTTCGACCAGGGGTCGGATTTATAAAGCTTGCGTATGCACAAAAAATTTGTATGCCACTTTTCATGCCACGGTTGTGATTTTTAAAATCCAAACTTGACGTAAAAATGTGCGGTCCCTTAGCCAGCTCTGACCCATACGTACGCTCATTTTGGAGATGGGAAGCTGCGACACAGATGGTGAAGTGAGGAATTAGAGCCACACTGTGTAATGATCACTGTCAGAAATGTAATTTACCTTCATAATCAGACTTAGATTTTAGATAGACTTTAGCTTTCTTTTTTTTTTAACTTTCTTAACAGTATAATTTATGCTTCTGCTGCTGAGCCATAATGATCTTTGAAATAAAATACTTAAATCTTAAATAAAAGTTCATACATCTCCATCCATCTCCTTCCTCCTCATGACCCTGACCCACAGACCCCTCCCTGAGAAGAGACATTTCAAAGAAGCACAACAGCAAAAAGCACGGTTATAGTCACGCTTTCGGTGTACGCGCCCTTGCCAGTGTGGATGTGTTATAAAAGATTCACTTTTGTGAATGTCCGCATTTCTCACGCGTGCGGAGAGTGTGTGTGTGTGTGTGTGTGTGTGTGTGTGTGTGTGTGTGTGTGTGTGTGTGTGTGTGTGTGTGTGTGTGTNCTTAGTTTGAGTTATACTCAAAAAGGGAGGATTGTTGAGGCTTTTAGCAGTAACTTTAAGAGTACAGAAGGTCAGAATAAGGGGTCACAAAAACAACTTGTTGAATATTCTGGAAAAGTTGACATCATCAGTAGCTCACAATAAGTGTGTATTGGTTGGTGTTGAATTTCCAGCCCAGTTCTGGGAAAGGTCCATCCTTCCTGGCTTTGTATTATCATAAACAACTGGGGTATAAAAGGTTATGGTTTTCTAAATGCGTCAGTTCAGTTTGGAAGGTCTGTACTGTCGGTTGAAGCGTGTTACTGACTGGAATCAATAAAACTCCCTCTTGCTGGCCATATYGATGTCTCCTCATCATTTTCCATCTCGACAGTGGTTCTCTTTGCCACTACACCAGCTCTTTCCTTTTCCAACAATGTAAGCTCTGGATTTAGAACAAAAAAGTCAAAACACAGTTTGGGTTTGTCTATAATGTTTCCAGTGTTAGACCTGTTAAGACAAATGTTTTGAACATTTATTAGTTTCAAATGTTTATTTCATGGTTATTCTAATATTTATGTGCTAGAGCATTAGTAGAATGAAGCAGAAATTGTTTGATAGTTTAAGTTGTACCTTAAGTTATTGAAGGCAAAAAATACATCTTTGTTGTTCCAATGACACATGCCAAACAAGAAGCTCAACAAACCGCAGAAAACAACTTTACAAGAATGTACCTGAGTGAAAACTGCTGCAGCACAGTGTACAATTTGATATGAAATTGCAAAACCTTCTTCAATAATCCGTTAGTCACTCCTGTATCTCTTCTMCAAACACCGTTCTTATCCATATCTATCTGCAGGGGCGGGCTGGGTTTAAAATTCAGTCCGGGAGCTTGGTTTTAGAGAGGCCTTTTATCTAACCACACAAAGGATGCAAGCAGAAACATAATTTTAACATAGATTCATTATTTGCATGATTAAAACACTGTTTTTTCAACTATCAACTACAAAAAAAACTTACAAAGCTTAAAATAAAAAGAATAACCAAAACAAACAAAAAAAGCTTACATATCAAAGAAAATACTGGGAAACAAAAACCAACCTCAAAAGATAGACCTATAACACCCTAACACATCCATCCATCTATTTTCTTCTGTATCTTGTGCTGATTTATCAGCATTAAAAGAAAAACAGTAATAATGAAGATTATAAATAGCTCATTACCAATGGRAAATTAAATCAGATGTCTAATTCAGAAAGTCACTAGTATAACTTGCAAAGGTGGAAATATAGGATAAATGTTTGTGTGACTGGAGCCTCTTAAGAGATCAGCATTTAATACAAAACTAGTCTTTGTCACACCAACAAACATACTTTCACTTTCTCTTGAAAAATCTGGTGAAATATTTTATCCACAGAGAGTCTTCTGTGGTTAAAGATGTAGATTTTACCTATTTTTATACCTTCAACACATTTGTAGACCAGAACAAATGTATTAAAATCAGTTTAGATCATCATGTTAGTGAGTGTGAATACTCACTAAATAAAACTCATTTTAAGCTCAGTCAGAAGAAAGAATAACATATTTAAATGTCAATTGTAAAATTTTCAGCCTGTTTCAGACATCAAAAAGGCTAGATTTAGACTACAATCCTC
>NW_013955375.1:0-1849 GCF_001266775.1 Austrofundulus limnaeus
AAAGTATTCGGAGATGACCAGGAGGCTGCTGCACAGATAGCCTCCAGAGTGACCGCAGTCATAGCGGCCCATGACGCACTAATGCTCCTGGTGGAATGGCACCGTACACCAGCAGGGGGTTGGTGGCCCTGTAGAACGTACGCTTGTTCCACCACCTCCACAATCCAACGCGCGAGGCACTGTTTGGAAAGGGCCTGCCCCTTGCGTGGCCCTGCATAGCAAACAAACAGACTATCAGACTGTCGCAGAGAAGCTGTCAGTCTGACATTTGCTTCCAGTGCCCGAACAGGGCAGAGAAGTTCATCAGGCCCACCTGTGTCAAAGCGATCAAGCTGGAGGGGCACAGAGTGGCTTGCAGATGAGGCCACCTTAGGAAGAAATGTCACGTCAGGCCAAAGAGTAACGCCAGAGCCAGCTGGGTTCCAACGGCAACAGGAGTCGTGAACAGACAGCACATGTAGTTCACCCACCCGCTTCGCCAAAGCCATGGCAAGGAGAAAGGCAGTCTTTTTTGACAAATACTCAAGGCTCACCTCTGCCAAGGGCTCAAACGGGGGAGGTTGCAGCGCAGTGAGGTCGAGAGAGAGGTCCCACACAGGTACGACAGGGCGTAAGGGAGGGTGCAAGTGCCGGGCACCCCTCAGAAACAAAGAAACGTCCTTATTACGCCTATAGTCTCACCATCCACCACTACATGCCAACAAGAGATGGCAGCTACATAAACTTTCAGAGTGGACGGAGACCGACCTTGAGAAAGCAGTGCTTGAAGGAAGGTTAAAATAACTGAAATAGAACAGTGTACAAGATCACATGTCTAGCACGACACCAACTGTCAAAAACTTTCCACTTATGAATGTACACCAGTCGTGTCGAAGGGGCCCTGGCGTTAGTCACTGTATGCCCGACATCTCCGTCATACTCTGAGAAGGAGATGCCGGGCCTCGTAGCGGCCAAACCCAGAGCTGGAGGCGACTGGGATTGGGATGCAGGATCCGACCCCCCAGCTGTGACTGAAGGTCCTTCCTGTGGGGGAGAGGCATTGGAGAGCTGCAACAGAGCCTGTGCAGCAGTGGAAACCAGGTTCTCCCTGGCCACAAGGGGGCCACTAGAAGGACCTGGTGCCCCTCCTGGAGGACTCTCAGGAGTGTTGGGCCTATCAGGGGAAGTGGCGGGAAAGCATAGAGCAGCACTTTTGGCCAGTCRTGTGCCAGTGCATCCTGACCCAGAGGACTGGCAGTGTCTGCCAGGGARAACCAAAGTGGGCAACGTGTTGTCTCTCGGGACGCAAACAGGTCCACAGCTGCTATGCCCTACTTCTCCCAAATGACCCCCACCACATCCGGGTGGAGCCTCCACTCCCCCGGTGGTGGGCGTCCCTGAGACAGAATATCGGCCGGAACATTCCGCACCCCTGGAATGTAGGCCGCCCTTAGGCTGGCAAAAAGAGGGGCTGCCCAGGTCAAGAGCTTCTGGGTTAGCCTCAGCAATGTTATCAACCGTGTCCCCCCCGATGGTTGATATGAAAGACCACCGAAGAATTGTCCGACCGCACTAGGACATGTTTCCCACGCAGGCCCGGGAGGAAGTGTCGCAACACCCGCTGCACAGCCTCCAACTCCAAGGCGTTGATGTGCTGCAGTTTCTCCTGCGGGGACCATGTCCCCCGGGCGATCTGTCGCTGCCACAACGCCCCCATCCTGTGGTGGATGCATCGGTAGAGACAAACTCTCGACGAGCCGGCAGTGAGCCCAGTGGAACCCCTTTGGTCATAAACCCTGCCTCTCGCCACTGAACCAGTGACGCAAGGCATTGATTGGACACCAGCAGTCTCCTGCGGCGGTGCAGCATA
>NW_013955375.1:2849-6823 GCF_001266775.1 Austrofundulus limnaeus
GTTGTCGGGTAGCCATGATCCAAGTCTGTCTGTGTGAACGCATCCACTCCCGGCCTACCCACTACTGCGCATGCGTGCGCGTGGCCTAACCACTACTACGCATGCGTGTCAAGGACAAAAAGGCAGACATGGAAGTGGAAGATGCCGCAGCAGTTTGGAGAGAAAAACAAAGTTAAAGTTTAAAAAAAACGACGCATCGACTATTAAATTAGTTGTCGACTATTTTAGTAGTCAACATAATCGTGACTAGTCGACTAATCGTGGCAGCCCTACCCAACAGACGAAGGTAAGCAAGAAAGGGGGGCACGGCCAGGTAGAAAGGAGGACAGCATTTGAAGAATGTCCTCGACGCTGAGGCGACGAGTGAGCAGTCATAGTTAGGGAGTCCATCATAATCCTAAGAAAGGTGACCTGCTGAGATGGAACCAAGTTGCTTTTCTGCCAGTTCACACGAAGACCCAACAAGTCTATGTGTTGGAGTAATGTGTGTGTGTCCGCCGCAGCCTGAGCTTCTGTGGGCGCACAGATTAGCCAATCATCCAAGTAAGGCAAGATCTTCAACCCCTTGGCCTGCAGAGGAGACAGGGCTGCAGCCACGCACCGCGTGAACACACGCAGGGACAGAGACAGGCCGAATGGAAGAACTCTGAACTGAAAATGCTTGCCCTGAAATGTGAAGCGGAGTAACTGCCAATGGTGTGATGCAATCGGAACATGAAAGTAGGCGTCCTTCAAGTTAACCAAGGTGAACCAGTCGCCCGGGGAGATTGAATGAAGCATATCCCTGACGCTCAACATGTGGAACGGAATAGTCTTCAAAAACACATTGAGACCCCTGAGGTCCAAAATTGGGCGGGGTCCGCCGGTCTTTTTTGGGACTAAAAATACTTTGAGTAAAAGCCCCCTGGATCCAGCAGGGGGTCGACAGGCAATATAACGCCCTTGGCCAGCAAGGCGTCTATTTCATGACTCAGAGCCTGAGCCTTTGCCTGGTCATGAATCACAGTCATCCTGACTCGACCAGGAACAGGAGGGCGGCGGCGGAACTGTAGCGTGTAACCCTGAGTCAGTGTAGACACCACCCATGGATCGGGAATGAGAGCGGTTCAGCAACTGAGCTGGTCCGGGGTAAAGTGTCCCACCGCCAGCTCGGTATCATTTCCGAACCCCACTGCCCTTAATAGGGTGGGAGGATTGCAGAGTGGACTGCCGGGGTTGAGAAGCGATGCGAGCCTGACCCATGTAAACGTCCCACTGGCCAGGAGGAGGCCCTGCAGCAGGCCGTGGCTGCCCCATGGAGGGCGTAGAGGGGGCCGGATAAGTGCATGAAAAAGATGCAGAGGCACTCCCAGCAGGGCGCTGCAGTCACCTGCGATGAAGGCCGGCCAGCTGCTGCCTGGTATGAGAAGCCTGGGCCRACCGCTCCAAGGCTGCAAGYGCAGCAGAGCCAAACARCTMYCCMGGGACCACTRGAAGACTCAYCAGGGTCCTTCYACAAGCYTCAGTAAGCGGAGACTGTGCCAGCCAGACCTGGCGTCGTGCCCGGACAAGGGTAGACAGGACACGGCCAATTTCCCTGGACAAAAGAGCAAACGCATGAAGAGATGCGTCCATCAAACCTTGAGTAGGTGCATCAATCGCCAAGCCCTCCAGAGAGGCTGAGAGACCCAGTAATAAATGCGACAATGAATTACCGAGTCGCCCCAATCGAGCCGCCGAGTCATAAGCTCTACAGAGCAGATCATCAGTCAYACGACACTGAGGACGAGGACACCTCGCATTAGCTCTCAGAACCTCATCTGRAGCCACAATGAGGGATGCTATGGCAGGTTCGACGGAAGGCATATGACCCAAGCAAACTTGGGCGCATCCTGCATGGCCGCCAGAGCCCTGCCATCAGAGGTCGGTCATGAAAAGGCCTTAGTATCTGCCCAACAGGCATGAACCTCCTTCACATAGTCGGCAGATGGGGGAACCATAAAGGACGACCTAGTAGTAGGACGCCAAAAGAAAGCACTGGAAGCATCAGGCTGGCTCTGTGGAGCATCCAGCTACAGCAGAGCAAGCGCAGTTCTCAAAGCGCCCACTATCGAATCATCCGCTTCCGACTGAGAGCAGGAAGAGAGACGCGAACTGGCTGTTGACATATGCAAGCCAGATTCAAACGGATCTTGAAAATCAGTATCAGATGCTGCCAGGGATACAGTATCATCGTCTAAAACGGAGAGCCCTGAAAACATGCTCCGCCCTGGGTCCAGGTCTCCAGTCAGACCAGAGCCACCGCCGCCTCTAAGGGACTCGAGCAGTGATTTCATCTGCTCCAACTCGGAAGTAAGATGGGCCACCTGCCCAGGTAGGCCTTCTGAATCCCTGGAGCTCTTCTTTGTCCTCTTACATGGAGGCCGCATAGCCTCAGGAGCCATACGCTTCACAGGCCAGCTGGCACCTTGAAGGTCAGCCAAACGAGTGGTACGCAGGGACAAGGGCAGAACAGAACAATTAGGGCAAGCCGCATCAGTCAAGGCCTCCTTTAGGTGATCTAGGCCCAAACAAGAAGGACACAGATCATGCCCATCCTCCAACTGGAGAGGGGCCAAACAGACTCTGCAGCCGGGCACGTCCAGCATCTTACGCTCACAAGACAAGGTCAGGTCGAGCTGAAATCGCTACTCTTGACACCTAGCCTAATGGACTAGGGACCCGGTCGAGCAGAAAACACCACCAGGGGTTCACCGTAGCACGGTTGCAATATCGTATGAGGCAAGCCGAACACGGCTGCACAACGTAAAACAAAAAGCAAGCCCGAAAACGGCTGCAATTAAACAAAATATATGCGAGCCGAACACGGCTGCACAACGTAAACAATAAGCAAGCTTGAAAATGGCTGCAATTAAACTAAATATAGGCGAGCCGAACACGGCTGCACAACGTTAAAAAAAACAGGCCGAAACGGCTATGTAAACGGCGGCACAATATAAAAAAAAGCAATCCCGAAAACGGGCTGCAATAATCAATTAAAGGCAATCCAAATGCGGCTGCCACAATACAAGCCAATACGGCTAATCAACAACCGGTCTGAGTTGGCTAACGCTGTACCACCGGCAACAGAAAAATCGACGCGGAAAGCGGACGCCGCCGCTTTCGTCGACTAAAAGAGAAAATAACTTACCATTCGAAGAACAAAGTTGTAACAATGAGGAGCTTGCGCAACCTCTAGAGGGCGAGAATCCTCGCAGCTCCGACCGTAGTCTCGAGGCTACCAGCGACAAGCTACAATCAAAGTCTTACCACCTATTCAACCTGCATGCGAGAAGATGAAAAGGGACTGAGCTGGCATTGTCACATGATTGTATAGACTTACCGGTGTCACCGGGTGTCACACGTGACGATGTTGGTATAAGATTCTTGACCAGAGCATGCGCAAGAGTGATCACTCAGTGCTTTAAGCACCGCCTCTGGCGGTCAGTAGGGATGAAATAGAAACATGTACAACAGGCTGCCTTCAGGCCTCAAGGGAGGCTTTTTCAAGCCTCCCTTGAAAAAGAGATCTGTGATCTTAGTGGGACTTGCCTGGTTAAATAACAGTAAACAAACAAACAAACAAACAAAAACTGTGACTAAAACACCAGTCATATTATTGCTGAACACTTCTGATAAAATTATTAGAAAATAAATTAACTTTATCAATAAATGTACCTGCAGCTTCATTCTACAAATCAGAAATAATAANATTAAAGATAAAAGCAATAACTCATTTTATTAATCCTGATTAATCTGCATTTATTTCTGAATACAGACATTTTTCTGCTGATCTTCAGATTTCCGAGTTGTACCTGAACGCACCATGGAAGTGCGGTTTGGACCTTTTTTCCTGAGTTCGTTTAAAAGACGCTTTAAGGTTTAATGTTCACAGAACTGAGTTGATAGATTTAGTTTCTGACATTTTATTTTAGGATCAAAACATCCAGACCAAA
>NW_013955375.1:13521-14506 GCF_001266775.1 Austrofundulus limnaeus
TCCTTTTCCACACTAGGAAACAGGGGAGGATTGTAGCCAAGGGAGGCTTCAAAAGGCGAAAAACCAGTTGCAGAGGATGTATGACAATTGTGTGAGTATTCAATCCAGGGAAGGTGTTTGCACCAAGAAGAAGGGTTATTTTCTATAACACATCTAATGGCAGATTCAAGTTCCTGATTACACCTTTCACTCTGCCCATTAGATTGAGGGTGATAACCAGAAGACAGACTGACCTTGGCGCCAAGAGAGTTGCAGAAGGCTTTCCAAACTTGTGAAGAAAACTGAGGACCTCTGTCGGATACAATGTCCAGAGGGATGCCATGGAGTCGGAAAACGTGGTGGACCAGGAGTTGAGCCGTTTCCAGGGCGCTGGGTAGTTTAACCAATGGAACAAAGTGTGCTGCTTTTGAGAAACGGTCAATTATAGTAAGTATAACAGTATTACCTTCCGATGGTGGTAGTCCGGTGACAAAATCAAGCGCGATATGCGACCAAGGACGTGCTGGGACAGGTAATGGTTGTAACAGACCGGCTGGAGGTTTATTGTTGTTTTTGTTTTGTGCGCAAACAGGGCAGGCTGAAACAAAATGGATTATGTCATTGTTGATAGTAGGCCACCAGAAATACCTCTTAGTGAAGGACAACATGCGTGTGGTGCCAGGGTGACAGGTGAAGCGATGATTGTGGATCCAATCCAACACTTTGGGAATAGCAGACTTGGGGACATAGCGTACTCCAGGTGGTCCAGTACCTGGGTCAGGATCGGACTGAAGTGCTAGCTGGAGGGTATTCTCAATGTCCCAGGTAAGTGTTCCTACGAAACATGAGGAAGGAAGAATATGGTGAGTAGTTTCGCTCGTAGAGGATGATGAGAACTGTCTGGAGAGTGCGTCTGGTTTTACGTTCCTAGAGCCGGGTCTGTAAGAGATGGTGAAGTTAAAACGGGCAAAAAACAACGACCACCTAGCTTGTCTGGGGTTTAGTC
>NW_013955375.1:15506-16014 GCF_001266775.1 Austrofundulus limnaeus
ATCAAAGACAAAGAAAATAAACAATAGAAAAGTTTTTTTTTCACCAGGGTGACCCCTACACAGGGTTATGTTTTTCTAACCATGGAAAACCAAAAATGAGTTGAGATGAGGAAGAGTCAAAAACTAGGAACTCACCGAACTCGTGATGGTTGCCAGAGATGATAACATGCAGTTTGTTGATCCTATGGGTGATTTGAGTAAGCAGTTGTCCAGTTACTCCTGCGATGGCCCTGGGGTTCTGAAGAGGAGATGAGGTGAGTTGAAGTTGTTCCACCAAATCACTGGAAATCAAGTTCTGTTCAGCCCCAGAATCCACCAGCGCTGATATTGGAAGAGTAATTCCTTCATGAACAATGGTTGCTGGCAGCGACAGTAACGAGGCAGGAGAAAGATGTGTAGGACCCGGCAGTGACTCCTGCTCTATTGTCGGGTCTGCCCGTTTCCCTTCATCGGACAATTTGCCACAAAGTGTCCTTGGCAGCCACAGTAAAGACAAGCTTTGGATGTA
>NW_013955376.1:0-1274 GCF_001266775.1 Austrofundulus limnaeus
TGGAAGAACGGTTGGGCACAGCGCACAGGTCGGCTTCTTCAGGTTTTCTTTGCGCCTCCGCTCACCAGGTAGAACGCAGCTCCGCACGTGCTCATCTAGTTTTAAATTGTTTGTTTTTGTTTTTAAACCATTTTTAATCACTTTTTTATTATGTTGTGTTTTAATGTACAGCACTTTGTATCAGCTATGGTTGTTTTAAAGTGCTTTATAAATAAAGTTGGTATGGTATGATATGGTGTGGTGTGGTGTGGTGTGGTGTGGTGTGGTATGGTATAAAAACCAGGTTGTGTGATGAGACCAGTGATACAACAAAGCTCATGTTAAACAGTAACTTCTGCTGCCTTTAGGTTGGATTCAGCAGCACATGTTGCTCTGTTAGTTGCTGTAAGAGAGTTTAAAATAAAAAAATTACGTCATAATCAAACCAAATTATTATTTCAAATACTTCACGGTTCTGACATTTCCAACAACTCTTTAAATGTATGAATAATTTTATTTTCAACAGTTGTTTGACACATTTTAGTTGTAAAACATCATTTAATTAAAGAATGATTCAGAAGATGAGTTTGAGTCCTGGTGAACGGTGACCTGAAGGTCAGGTCCGGAGCGGTGCGAGCGCTTCGAGAGGCTGGAGGTCAAACACCTGCAGCCTTGAGAGAAAATGTCTCTTCAYGATGAAAGAACGAGGTTCGTTTTTAAAAATCTATCCGAGGCCACCAGATGAGCTCCTGCTACTTYGCTTTGTTCTCAAACATGAAAATTCAAGAGAAAACTTTCTGGATTTCTGATTTGAATTTACAAACAGCCAAACTTCRGACTCCGTTTCATTCTGGGCTGTTTAACTCTGTAATATTGTAAATAAAAGCAGCTGATATGAATTGTGTCACGCTGTGTTTAAGCTTCATGTGGAGGACTTCTCTCTGGATTACCTCAAGTGTTTGACAGAAACTTAGTGGATTTATTTAGTAGTGGTTTTAATTTATATTTTCAGATCTTCCAAGGTGCCAGTTATGGAACTCTCTGTGCATTGCTGCCCAAATCAAATTCTGGAAGTGGTCATTCAACTAGATCTGTTACAAAAGGACAACTGATATTACCAACTTTAAAAACTGTTACGGCCAGAGGTCTTTCTTCTATGTTTATACTAAAGCATGGAATGACATTCCTCAAAAAATAAAGTCCATTTCAAAACTACAGCCCTTTAAGAAGGATCTTGTCTGCCATCTGCTGGACACTTTTTGTTGTGCTCATATTTAGACGTCCTATTTTGCAAA
>NW_013955376.1:7422-9499 GCF_001266775.1 Austrofundulus limnaeus
CTGGTTCTGTGGTTCTCTGGTTCTCTGGTTCTGTGGTTCTCTGGTTCTCTGGTTCTGTGGTTCTCTGGTGTTGGACCGTTTGGTTCTGTCAGGATTTAATCCAACTTAGAAAATACTTTTAAACATTTAGAACAAAAGAGCCGTCAGGATGAAGTCTGATTTAAAACACGGAAGAAAGGGTGAGGTCATGGAGTGAACATTTTGCTAGTTTATGGTTAACCTTTTGATACTTTTAGCTTTTAGCTAACATTTTGCTAGTTTTTGGTTAGCCTTTTGATACTTTTAGCTAACATTTTACTAGTTTTTGGTTAGCCTTTTGATACTTTTAGCTATTAGCTAACATTTTGCTAGTTTTTGGTTAGCCTTTTGATACTTTTAGCTTTTAGCTAGCATTTTGCTAGTTTTTCGTTAGCCTTTTGATACTTTTAGCTTTTAGCAAACATTTTGCTAGTTTATGGTTAACCTTTTGATACTTTCAGCTTTTAGCTAACATTTGCTAGTTTATGGTTAACCTTTTGATTCTTTTAGCTTTTAGCTAACATATTGCTAGTTAATGGTTAACCTTTTGATACTTTTAGCTTTTAGCTGACATTTTGCTTGCTTATGGTTAACTTTTTGATACTTTTAGCTTTTAGCTAACATTTTGCTAGTTTATGGTTAACCTTTTGATACTTTTAGCTTTTAGCTAACGTTTTGCTAGTTTATGGTTAACATTTTGATACTTTTAGCTTTTAGCTGACATTTTGCTAGTTTTTGGTTAGCCTTTCAATACTTTTAGCTAACATTTTACTAGGCTTTAGTTAGCCTTTTGATACTTTTAGCTTTTAGCTAACATTTTGCTAGTTTATGGTTAACTTTTTGATACTTTTAGCTATTAGCTAACATTTTGCTAGTTTATGGTTAACCTTTTGATACTTTTAGCTTTTAGCTGACATTTTGCTAGTTTTTGGTTAGCCTTTCGATACTTTTAGCTAACATTTTACTAGTTTTTTGTTAGCCGTTTGATACTTTTAGCTTTAGCTAAGATTTTGCTAGTTTTTGGTTAGCCTTTTGATACTTTTAGCTTTTAGCTAACATTTTGCTAGTTTTTGGTTAGCCGTTTGATACTTTTAGCTAGGCGACTTGGCTGAACTAAAAGACCTGGCTCTTTAGGACCTGCTTTGATTCTTAGCTGAACACCAGGTTTATTGTTCACTCTTTCCCTCCTGTCCTCTGAACAGCTCAGAGGCTRTTTTTAGCTCCACTTCAGGCTTCAGATCAGGATCAGGAGGAGCATCTTGACTCGTTCTCTCAGAACCATCTTGACCTGGGTTTTGGGCGGTGTGAACGGAGCGCCTCGTGTTGCTGCTGAAAGCAGAGCTGAAGTTCAGGCAGTCTGAAGGTGTTTGTGGAGATCGGTGTGAAGCTGAAACTGCTCACGTGTTGTTTTCTGTCTCAAACTCAGAATCTAAATCAGGGTTTATTTGATGAATCTCATTCATTAACTGAAGTGTTATTTTTTATTTATTTCATTTCATGATGAACCAAAGCTGATTGAAGCTAAGTCACATTTTGACCTGACAGATAAATAAGAGAMAACTTATTTCTGTCTGTCTTCTTAATTTGCAGTGAAAGTGAAATGTTTTGCTCTKCAAGGCCCGGCCTGGTTTCAAGCTTGAGTTCAGTGTGTTAGCATCAGCCTATATGTCCCAGCTCCACGCCGAGTTCTTCACTTCAGTTCGATTCAAAAGACTTCATTGGATCTCAAAGGGAAACTAGACATGGGTTTTTACGATGTAAAAACAAGTGTGCATTGCCTTGTAGCATGTCTTTGTCTGCAGCAGTGGACTTGCAGAATGAACTGTGACCAAGTTCAAATGTGTTTTCTATACCAGCTTGTGCTGGTCAAGTCAGCAGGTGTTTGTAATGAGGGTAATTGTGTGACAATATGAAGTTTGTAGAGATTTTCTGTTAAAGTTATTGTTGCTGGGTTTCGAACCCAGATCTCCTACATGAAAGCCCATGGCACTAACCATGAGACCATTAGAGCTGTGATAGAGAATGAGGCCAGGGTTTGGTTTGTATGTGTGCAGAAAGT
>NW_013955376.1:10499-12327 GCF_001266775.1 Austrofundulus limnaeus
TACAAGGCTCCATTGACTCCCATTATAAATTATTAAACATTAATATTTCCAAAAATATAAGTTGTACAGGCACCAAAGGTCATAGCCATCATTTGGCACAGGAGCTTTACAGATATAAATTAAAATGGCAGCTCTAGGACAAAGTAGGCAGGAGGAGAAGCATGGCAAAGTTGAGATGACTTGGATGGGAAACGAATCACAATAGTGTGCATTGATTACTGATCTCATAAGTACAAGATCCTGACCTCACACAAGGATTTTGAGTAGGTACCTCTCCTGGACTTGTATGTGTGAACACACGAGTGCCCAGAACAGCTGGATAATGGATAAACCAGCGTTTAATAAAGTCGGCAGGGTTGTACTGAGAGGAAGTATTCTTTACATACAGGACGTAATTTAACACTTTTCAGATGCATTTAGCTACTTTTATCTGTAGCATCCCGCACTGCAGGAATAGAGCGACTTCCAGCAGGTCAGAGTGGGCTTTTCGCTCACCTGCTTAGGATGTTATCGTCCATTAAATGGACGTTATTAGCCTTTATCAGTCCCATAGAATGGCTTCAGACTGTCGGCTGGTTAATATGAGGCATAAAGCCACTAAGGTCGATTTTAGAGAAAATGACATGGGCTACGATAAAGTAGACCGAACTCCGGCGGTAGCAGATTGTTGCATTACAACGTATATGGCACTGGTAAACCACTAGGGGGCACTGTCGGGACAGTCTGAAGCCATTCTGTGGGACTGATAACCACTAATAACGTCCATTTAATGGACTGATAACATCCGAACTGGCAGTTTTCACTTATACAACCACAAAGAAGGGACCTGCATCACGTCGACAATTAATACCATTTGTAATGTTTTGTTCTGACTGTATTAAATGGGACTCTTATTTTGAAATATCCAGTTGCTGAAAGACTTTGGTGTTTATTTTGTGACAGAGCTGAATTAGACAGAACACTGTAACTGGTGTGCAGGTGGATTTATTAACAAACCCACAGAAACAACACCATCCACATTAAGTAAACTCAACATTTCTCTGTGTTTCATACCTAAGAAGAAATAAAAGCATTTAAAATCTGATTTTAAAGATTGGTCATGTTTCCTGTAGTGTAGATCAGCTAAGACTCACTAACTTTTCTCATGCCCTTTAAAGCTTAACCCTTTAAAAAGTAGTCAGAAAATTCACATTTTTTTAGAAATGACATGTTTATTGGTTCTTTAAACAAAATCCCAATTTTTTTTTCGCCACATCACTTAGTTTATGTCATGAATCACGTCTGTCCTGCTCTCACTTCACGTCAGTTTCTCACAGCCAAGTTTTTTCACTCATTGCTTCACCCCTCCCGTCACAGAAATCACAATCAAGCTCATTCCACTCACCTGTTGTCACCAGTATTTAAGCTCCACTCCTCCACTGCATCAGTGCCAGATTTATGAACGGTTCACCCCTAGTAGTTATCCAGCGTTTCCATGTCACGTCTTGTTTGCCTCGTCACGACCCTCCTTCTGTTCCTTGGACCCAAGCCTTTCGCCTCGCCCCCGTCTGATACCGTCGCTGCCTCTGACTTCCTGGTTCTGACCCACGCTCTGTCTCCTGGATCCTCGCCTGTCGCCTCATCCCCGTCTGATACCGTCGCTGCCTCTGACTTCCTGGTTCTGACCCACGCTCTGTCTCCTGGATCCTCGCCTGTCGCCTCATCCCCGTCTGATACCGTCGCTGCCTCTGACTTCCTGGTTCTGACCCACGCTCTGTCTCCTGGATCCTCGCCTGTCGCCTCATCCCCGTCTGACACCGTCGCTGCCTCTGACTTCCTGGTTCTGACC
>NW_013955376.1:13327-15463 GCF_001266775.1 Austrofundulus limnaeus
AATAAATAAATAAAAGTTGCACTTCCTGCAGTGCGTTGTTAATCCACTAGAGGGCAGAATACATGTCTCATATGATATACAACAGGTTTTTGAGGAAAATATTGATCACATTGATAAAATGTAGGTCACAGAATCCTGCGTCGCAAATATGATACAAAYGGTGATATTTTATGAGATCAGGAATCAAATATTTTGTATTTGCGCTGCTCTTCTGTACATATGACAGTTTGGGTCAAAATACAATCWTTTTAAAGGATTTTAAAGGGGTAGTACAACAGTTCACCATATCCCATCTGGCAGCCCTGTCTGGCACATTACTGCAACTTTTCTTTATGAACATTTAGAAAACATCAGCTTTTCCTGAGCCTGGAGTCGTTTGGAATTTCAAACCAAAGAAGTGAGAAGCATCACATCTTCAGCTGTTTCATCCAGGCTTTATTTATTTATTTATTTATTTATTTATTTATTTATTTATCAATCATACTTGCTGCAGGCAGAGAGGTTTCATTCTGTGTTAAACTGCTGTAGAAATCAGTTTTTGTGTTTTGCTCACGTCAGAACAACTGCAGGAACGATGCGTTTGTTTCTGGTGCCGTCGTGTTTCCCGGTCAGAGCCGTCCTCGTGGGTCTCGTCTCCGTCTGGTCCATTAGTGCGGAGTTAAAAGCTGCAACATCAGGCTCGCCGTGAAGGCAGCGGAGTGAAACGTAAACCTGAGAACTCGCTGATCCCTGTTCCAGCAGACCTCCGAGGTCCACAGAGGTCCACAGAGGTCCACAGAGGTCCACAGAGGTCCACAGAGGTCCGCAGAGGTCCACAGAGGTCCACAGAGGTCTCCTGAGACCTGCTGCAGTAACAGATGTTTGATTCCACAGCGTTTTGTCTTTATAAAGGACTATTTTCTTTTAAAAAAAAAACCACCTGAGGCAGAAAGCTTCATGTTTCTTGTGCTGTCTGATCTACGATTTAAAAAAAAAACATGTTCTTGTCCTCTGACGTTCGATATTAACTCCCGATTCTTTCACGCGGCTTTGATCCACTCGGGATCGGCCGGCCCGATCGATAACTCATCAGCGCCTTGGAGGCTGAAGCTGCAGCTGGTGGAACAAATCCCGACAGCGTGCGCGAGTTTTTATTTAGTTTCTGCAGTTTGAATAAAACCTGTAGCTTCTGCAGGAAGTCAGCTGACGTCAGCTGTTTGTTGTAGATTTTCTGAGTGTTTTTTTATTGCTGGTTTCACTTTGTTAAATTACAGAAGAGTCTAATGTGTGTTGATGCTTGWCAGAAGCAGAGAAAAGCCATTTCTTTAATCCAATAATTGAGCTTCTTCAGTCCGGCTGCCAAGCTCTGAGTGCTGGTTTCTAATCTGCAGCGAACCTGGAGCATCTTACARATAAAAACAGACTGTTATGATTGAGTTAAATGTGAAAGTTGGTTGTTCTGGCAGCAGCGTGGTCAGTGAAACCCTTCTCCCGGCTCAGATAGATTAAATATAGATGTGTGAACAGCAGCAGACTTTAAATGAAGGATTTCAGCTGCAGAGCAGAGTGTTGCACCGACTCCTGGGTGCTGAACTGGCTGCAGGCTGTTGATGCAATCACGTTTTGATCTGCTCCRTTATCTATTCAWCGCCGGGTTCTGGTTGGACCTGCYGGACCCTGACCCGCCGTGGACGCTCGGCCGGCTCGTCCCGGTGATCTGTGACCGGACTTCGGCTCGGTGTCAGGATGAACTAACGAGTCCAGACGAGCAGAACGYTGCGTGAAGAGGAAAATACTCTGAGGTTTAAGGAGAAGAATGCTTGTYTTTTTACTTGTGGTATTAAAAGTGGTTTGTTTACACTTTTTAGAATATATAACTTTTAAAATGTAAAATAAAAAAAGTTTTTAAATAAACAGAAAAAACAACCAAGCTGCTGCTGCTTGTGTCCAAGAATGTAAAATACATTTTTATGTTTAAAGCAGAGATTCTTAACCTGTGGGCCACAGCGCCACCTTAAGGGCCTCAGAAGAACAACAGTTTTTAACTTTGGGCCACAGAGGGCCGTGGGACCACTCTGGCTGTGTCTCACTTCAGGGGCTGGGTCCTCATGAGTGCACATTTGTCGGCCACAAACGTCATTGCCCCGCGCCGAGGAC
>NW_013955377.1:0-657 GCF_001266775.1 Austrofundulus limnaeus
AGCAGTTTCTCTCAATAAGGTCTTCATTGCCAAAAAAAATATTTGTATGTATGAGTAATTGCTTTCTTGATCACGTCATTACCAAAAAAAAAAAAAAAAACATAACAAGTAATGTGGTTAACTTTGGGCATGTTGGCAATGGCCATGAGAAGCCGTGGTGGGCATTCTTTATTGAAACTTATGAAAGGTGGCAACCCCAGTTAGCACACTCGATGCTATAGAATATCAGTTAGCATCTATGGTGTGATTCTGTTGTGTTCATTGCAGGGTCAGCTGGGAGGCGGCCAAGCCCTGTATGGAAGACAAATATTTTCTTGCTTTCTGGCCCTAATATTGACATCCTCCCTTCTCCCTCGGATGTACAAAGACTGAAGAACCATGGATTAGGTGGGCATGTTTTTTCAATAAAGACATTATTTCATATACCTGCATAATGTGACAGAAGGAGGCACTTTTGCTTTTAACATCTCCATTTGGGTTTTAATTCACCACTTCATGATAATTTTACTCTTTCACCAGAATCATCTGGTAGGCTGATGAGTTCAAACTTAAATGGAGTCTTCTTTGTTATTGTGTTTAATATTGCTTTGTCACCATTGATTATTCAGGCAACCCTGTGAATGAGGGGACAGGAACCCATCCATCCATCCATCCATC
>NW_013955377.1:2643-3869 GCF_001266775.1 Austrofundulus limnaeus
CTTCTTTGTTATTGTGTTTAATATTGCTTTGTCACCATTGATTATTCAGGCAACCCAGTGAATGAGGGGACAGGAACCACAAGCTCCAAAATTAACCTGAATTGGAGCTTGTCTGAACTGAATAACTTTGTATGTCAAAGTTACCCACACATCAGCCTAAATCTGGTTGGCTTTGAGTTGGCAAGAGCTGGAAAAGGACGAAAGTTAAAAAAATTACAAGTGAATTCTGTGAGGGAGCTGAAGGAAAAGGTTGGCAAAAGCAGACTCTACATTCTACCACGAGCAGATGTGTCACAGGTATGGTTGTTTTGTACACAAAAATTATTTTGTGTAGTATGGTATATCCAGAGTAATGTGTTCCACCATAATGTGAAATGTCTTGGCCATCTCTAGGAAACCGACTCAACCTCAGTAATGTCCAGGAGTTTGTTTACAGAACCCTCAACTGCACCAGACGTGCAGGATATCTCTCCAGAGGCTGAGAGCACCAACAGCCAACATTTAGGAGTAGAACAGGTTGACCATTTCAAGAACAATATATGCGTTTTAGCTTTGTATCTTATTTCTGATGTTGACTTTAACAAGCTCTGTACTGTATTCACAATAGACACTTCTAGATTGGCGATCTCTGCGGTCCCAGCAAGACAAAGAGTACGAGGAGTCTTTGTTAGCAGACCAAGAAAATGTAACTTAACATTTTTTGTTATCAACATTTGTTGTTGTTGTTGTTGTTGTTGTTGCTCACATTTTATTTTCTACCAGGAAAGGAGAAGACAGTGTTACAAGGCCTGGGAGGAAAGACGCATAAAAGTAAGAACTATTACATTGTTAGGATGATAGTGGTTTATGGATTACCTACAGGTTTTAGTGTTCATGTTTTAGGCAATTGAAGAACGCCAGCAACGACTTGCACAATATAAAGAACCGTCAAGTGGACTGCTGTTGAAGTTCAAATATCCGAATGGATTTATCAGAAAGAGAACTTTCAATGTGTCTGACCCAATTCAGGTAATGTGTTCATTCAGAGCATGTATATTATTTATTTTCAAGTGACAGAAATTGCACTACCTTTTTTTTAAGGTCTTGTTTGACTTTGTTGGACAAGATGAAATGGCAAGTGAAATATTCAGTGTTCAACAAGCAACATCATCCATACCAATTGAGAGTACCTCGTCAGGCTCACTTATGGATCATGACATAACAACATCTGCCACTCTGTACGTGCT
>NW_013955377.1:4205-6624 GCF_001266775.1 Austrofundulus limnaeus
GCCCAATTCCTCAGAAACATCAACTTTGTTCTCCTCCCAGGCACCTGTGTCCCAGCCCTCCACTCAAATACAACCAATTTTGCCGTCTTCTGAAGTTTCTTTGGTTGCAGCCTCAGGGCAGCCCCTCTCCCCCCACTATAACCTAACTCCACATGTGATGACCATTGAGGAACAGGCACCAGCTTCTCCATTTACTGAGCAACCTATAATTATACTGGAAGACCAAGAAGAGCCACCTGAGTCTCCACAACATCCACCAGAGTTGCCTTTTTATGAGTGAGTCAAAATTGCATATTCTGGCTGTCTTTTGTAATTAGTTTTGACAGTTTCAAACCATTGTTTACTCCAACAATGCAAAATAAAATAGTTTTTTTTTTTGCAGGACAGATCTTCAGACCATATTAACAAAACTGTACAGCAAGGTTGATATGACCTTCTGTCCTACAAGCAACCAAATAAATGTGTGCAGAGACAGGATTTTAGAATGTAGCTTGCATGCCTTCAGAAGACGCCGTTTTGATCCAGCAGCAAAACTGGACGTTATTTTTGTGGATGAGGAGGGCAGCGCTGAAGGGGCAGTTGATGAAGGTGGTCCCACACGAGAATATCTAAGACTGTTAATGAGGGCAATTCATCAATCTAATGTCTTTGAGGGGCACGAGAATGACCGCCACCTAGCTTTGGACACTAGTGGTTAGTATTACTATTTATTTATTTTTCCCAATTCTTAAGGATAGAAAATTGTCAAGTAACTTTTTTTTTCTTTAGCGCTGGAGTCAAAAATGTACAACTGTATTGGAAAAATGATATCAGTCTGTTTGGTGCATGGAGGCATTGGACCACATTTCTTCTCTCAAAGGCTGTATGACCACATTTGTGGCACATTGTCTCAACCTACCCTGGTTGAGGAAGTTGTTAACCATTCATTCAGAGAGCAGCTGATCAAAGTTAGTCACAATTTTAAGCATTTTGAATATTGATCATAAGCTTAAATTCAGTTTCACATAATTTTTTTTCTTTTTAGATTCAGGATGCAAACACAGTCGTGGAGGCAAACGAAGCCATTATGCAGGCAGCAGATACCCTGAGCATTGTTGGAGCATTAAGGCGTGTAACTACTCTGGAAGAGAGGGACTCCCTTGTGCAATCTGCTGCAGACTTCTTTGCAAATGGCCGAGTGTGCACTGCATTGCAACAGTAAGCAAGACCCTATTTTTTTTTTTTTAGAAATCTTGTTGTATTCTAAAGTATGACCATATTCTCATTTCTTAAAGGTTTGTGGAAGGTTTGAAGACTCTCAATGTGCTAGATGAGATTCAGAAAAACCCTGCAGTCTTTCATGAATTGTTTGTCTGTGAGGAGAAACCACTCTCAGCACGGGACCTGTGCACACTTTTCCAAGTGTGTTTTTCTGTGCAAGGCAGCAATAAAAGGAGGATAGAAAATCAAACCATATGCTACTGGAGAGACTGGTTGGTGGATATTGAAGGTACATTTATTGTGATGCTTTAAGCACAACCGGTATTAATTAGATTTTGTGACCAATTTATCACCACTGTCCAAAAAGAAGCAATCATAGTTTGAGTATAGATGTAGGCTTTTTAAATGACTAGTGACAGGACCAAAAAATTGCTGGAAATGTGTCTTTCCTGGAAAGTCTTTTTTTTAAGCTGCCATAGAAATAGTCTTTTATCAGTGAATATAAATTGGATAATTTGTTGTATAAATGCATACTTTTACATATTATTTACAATGATCATGCTTAGTCATGGTTCATCTTCAAAATGTTTATTGATTTGTATTTACTAACAAGAAATGCATTGTCATCACTGATCTAACAAGATTGAGGAGGAACATGGACAGGCATTTAACACATTTTCTTTCATGTCTTTACAAGTACACACTGGATACCTTATATCAAACGTCATAATTTCAACATTTTGTCTTTCAGTAGGAGAATGCAGCCCCGTTACCCTTGAAATGATACTGGAGTTTGCTTCCGGAGCATCCACGGTGCCTCCACTGGGCTTTCCCCATCGTCCTCAAATTGAATTTCTCCATGAGGCTAACAAAGTCTTCCCAGAAGCAAATACTTGCCTTATAGTGCTCCGCCTTCCTGTACACTCAGACTATGAGTCTTTCACAAAGTACATGAAAGAGGGGGTGCTGCAGTCACCTACCTTTGGTGTTGCATAATAAGCCAATAAGTGTAATAAGCAGTTCTTTTAAAAAAGAGTTGGAATGTTTTGAAAAGTTAAGTGTTTTAAAGCAAGTTATAGTATAGGTAATGTAATGGACAAACTTGGAAAATATTGAAATGTAAATAGAATATTTGCATTTTTTATTTTTTTGCAAATAGATGTCTCTTTTAACCACTTTTTGGTTTCACAAATTTAAAGGTGTTTGAGCCACACTGCAA
>NW_013955377.1:7624-10620 GCF_001266775.1 Austrofundulus limnaeus
GATCAGAAATATGATTGACTGCATGATTAACTGATTGAAGTTGCTGCTGACTGAGCCTGGTTTGAGGTGGTTCTACAATTACACTAGGGACCTGCTCAGCATCAGTGGTTGGTAGTGGCCAAAGGCCATGATGTTGCAGAAGTTCTTCAAGAGTCTCTGGTGCGTTGGAATTTTCACCAAACACGTTGTTAGTTGCTGTGCTGTTGGCACCCATGTTTGCCAACATCCGTTCAGTCCAGATTTGTGTTGGCGTTTTGTTGTTTTCTGTACGCAGGGAATGGTGGTTCCATGCTTTCCTGAATTGTTCTAGTCGGCTTTGAATCTCAGGAAGAAAAACTATGTGAAGAGAAAGTTTGTGCATATCGTCGCTGGGATCCAAGAGGGCTGAATCTTCAAGATTATAAAACATGCTGTAAAATGGTTCCAGAACATGTAAAAACACATCCCTCCAAAGACGCTCTATTCTCTGATTATGGATGGATTCCCCAGTGATATGACTCCGACGTTCAGTGCCCTGTAGGAGGTTCATCACCAGTGCCACTTGCACATTCTCGCCACCATGATCTGACCTCACTCTAGAAGGTAAGCCATAGAGGCCTGTTGCCTTGAGAAAATGAAATAGCACTGTTGAGGCGCGATTGTCTGTGCTACAGTTCAAGTAAGTAATTAAGCGAGAACATCCATCGATGCCACCATGGACCACAAAACCCCACCTACATGGAAATACAAAAAAATGTATAAGGAATAATGTATGCAAATGTGTATAGTGAATTTAGCTTTAAAAAATTTACTCTGAAATACATCCTTGATATTTTCAGATATTTTCAGATACCTTATGAGACGCATGTTGCCATCAATATGCCATAAACTGTTGGGATACGGCACATGATAGACACGTCGAGTCACTGCGCTGCTCCACCTCCTTGCAGTCGCCATTGGGTTGATTCGAGCCATCATCTCACGGACTTTGCGCCGTGGAACCACCAGTCCTTGTGCATGTAACAAGCCTCGCATCATCTGGTTCAATGAAGGAAATGTGGTCTTACTATATCAAACCACCACACAATTTTACATTTTGAAAGTAATCTTTTACAAAATATACGTTTCAGATTTCACATCTGGTCATAAAATGAATTAAATTTTTAATCATCATTTGTGACACTTAACATTAAATAATTAGTATTCTGCATCACCACTGTTGAACATATTACATATATTTGTTCAGAAGCAAGATATTTAGATTCCATACCTCAGTCCCAGAATTTGGATACAGGGATTGTAGTTGTCTGATATTAGTTTCAAGGTCTTCATCAGTCACTGCAGCCAGCCTTCCCCTTATTGGTACACCAAGTGCTTTGGACTTCTTATAAAGAAATGATGCTGAGCATCCAAAGATGTTTGCCATCCTCTTGACCGTGTGTCCTTGGGCCAGAAGAAAGTCCATCTGCTCTCTTGTAATATGAATAGCCGGTCTCCCTCGACCACCTAAAATAGATTCATATTCAAATGCCTCAGCATAATGTTTACTTTATGCATCTGTTTTCCTCTATCCATCTGTCTGTCTATCTATCCTCTAGGTATCCCTTTGTCTTCTAAGGGCGACACAATGCATTTCACACAATGTACTTATTTTGATACATAATTTCCTGTTGCATGAACAGTAAGCTTTAAACTTTTGTAGACGCTGGAAAGCAAATTAAAGTGTGAATCACACAAAACTGGAGGTACGTTTCTATTTTCAGAGGAGCTAAAGGAGGGCGCTATAATGCCTGCGAGAGCTGACTTGCTTTATTATCGTTTCCGATGAGGCAGACAGCTTTACCAAAGTATGAAAACCACTTTTAGTTATTACCTGAACTGGCCCGAGCTGCGGAATATTCCCCATTTCCAGCTTGGACATGGGTCGATAGTAGCACTTTCAGCTCCTCCAAGCCGTTTTTCAGGGCATTGTGTGTGTCAGCAGAAAGTAAATCAGAAATTCTTTGCAAATTCCTTAAGCATTCCTCAAGTAGGCCTACACGATTTTCGCGGTCTCCGTATATCCCATACTGAAAAGCTCTTTCTATATTGTGGCATTTTCTTACAATTTTGTCCAAAACTGCCAGCGCCATTGAATGTTCAGGCAATTGTTTGGACAGCTCAGTACAGACAAAGAGGGGCTTACACGCAATGTCTTACTTCAGATATCTAAAATTGTAATTCTGACTAGTCATAATTACGTTCGAGATATCATAAATTATAATTACGGATGACTGACCCTTCCAATGACGAATCCGGTGACGTCATTTGAGATATCTTGAAAGGAATTTTGACTAGTCAAAATGTAATTGAAGATATCTTAAATTATTATTCTTACTAGTCAAAATGTAAATACAGATATCTTAAATTACCATTCCGGATAGTCAAAATGTCGTTTTGTCTAGTCAAAATGCATTTGTAGATATCTGGAATGTAATTAACGGATAGTCAGACGAAACCGAATTTAGTGGTTTTCCTCAAACCCACATGTCCCTACTGCAACATGGCCGAGGACGTGCTGTCCAAATACAAGTTCAAGCCGGGACATTTGGTGTGTGTGGACATCAGTGGACGGAGCGACATGGACAGTGTCCAGGACTACTTCCGGGAGATAACCGGAGCCCGGACGGTAAATCCACTCATAAACTGAGCTGTATACCAAAGTTTTATAGAAACCCAATTTACAGCCTTTAATTAAATAAACATCTAATTAATTATTTAAACGAGAAAACTAAATGTTATGTAATATAGTCATGTAATGTGGTCAACAATGATTAATAATTACTTCTTGTTTCTACAAAAATACACACAAATTCGTTTAGATTAAAATTAATGTGTCCAATTTGGCCTCCTAAATGTAAAAGAAATGCACAAATTAAAGCAGAATGAAGTGTAGGATCCAGTAGGGTTGGGCATAATCGTATCGTGTGCAATTAATCGTCAGAAAAACATTAATCGATTATTTTTTGGCACTTGAC
>NW_013955378.1:1966-2347 GCF_001266775.1 Austrofundulus limnaeus
ACACACACACACACACACACACACACACACACACACATGGACTAGAGGGGGTGAGGGGTGGGGTGTCTCCAGGGGAGGCTGAGGGTGAGGAAAGATGGAGGAGTTATTATTCCAGCATGATGAACCGCTGACTCAACTCAGACTTCTTCTTCAAGCCCGTCTGTCCCTTTATCAACGTCCATTATGTTCAGTGAACGCACCACGGTGTGTTCACTGTCTCCTTCATTATGTTCAGTGAACGCACCACGGTGTGTTCACTGTCTCCTTCATTATGTTCAGTGAACGCACCACGATGTGTTCACTGTCTCCACTGTGCTGCCTTCACTGTCTCCTTCACTGTCTCCTTCACTGTCTCCTTCACTGTCTCCTTCACTGTCTCCT
>NW_013955378.1:3911-4413 GCF_001266775.1 Austrofundulus limnaeus
CTACAGGACCTGTGTCTGACGTGTCCTCTACAGGACCTGAGTCTGACCCTGTCCTCTACAGGACCTGAGTCTGACCCTGTCCTCTACAGGACCTGAGTCTGACCCTGTCCTCTACAGGACCCGAGTCTGACGTGTCCTCTACAGGACCCGAGTCTGACGTGTCCTCTACAGGACCTGTGTCTGACGTGTCCTCTACAGGACCTGTGTCTGACGTGTCCTCTACAGGACCTGAGTCTGACGTGTCCTCTACAGGACCTGAGTCTGACGTGTCCTCTACAGGACCTGAGTCTGACGTGTCCTCTACAGGACCTGAGTCTGACGTGTCCTCTACAGGACCTGAGTCTGACCGTGTCCTCTACAGGACCTGAGTCTGACGTGTCCTCTACAGGACCTGTGTCTGACCCTGTCCTCTACAGGACCTGAGTCTGACGTGTCCTCTACAGGACCTGTGTCTGACCCTGTCCTCTACAGGACCTGTGTCTGACCGTGTCCTCTACAGGAC
>NW_013955378.1:5359-5944 GCF_001266775.1 Austrofundulus limnaeus
CTCCTTCACTGTCTCCTTCACGGTCTCCCAGTGTGCTGCCTTCACTGTCTCCACTGTGCTGCCTTCACTGTCTCCTTCACTGTCTCCTTCACGGTCTCCCAGTGTGCTGCCTTCACTGTCTCCACTGTGCTGCCTTCACTGTCTCCTTCACTGTCTCCTTCACGGTCTCCCAGTGTGCTGCCTTCACTGTCTCCACTGTGCTGCCTTCACTGTCTCCTTCACTGTCTCCTTCACGGTCTCCCAGTGTGCTGCCTTCACTGTCTCCACTGTGCTGCCTTCACTGTCTCCTTCACTGTCTCCTTCACGGTCTCCCAGTGTGCTGCCTTCACTGTCTCCACTGTGCTGCCTTCACTGTCTCCTTCACTGTCTCCTTCACGGTCTCCCAGTGTGCTGCCTTCACTGTCTCCTTGACTGTCTCCTTCATTATGTTCAGTGAACGCACCACAGTGTGTTCACTGTCTCCTTCACTGTCTCCTTTACTGTTTCCCAGTGTGCTGCCTTCACTGTCTCCTTCACTGTCTCCTTCACTGTCTCCCAGTGTGCTGCCTTCACTGTCTCCTTCACTGTCTCCTTCATTATGTTCAG
>NW_013955378.1:6412-6734 GCF_001266775.1 Austrofundulus limnaeus
GCCTTCACTGTCTCCTTCACTGTCTCCACTGTGCTGCCTTCACTGTCTCCTTCACTGTCTCCACTGTGCTGCCTTCAGTGCTGCCCTCACTGTCTCCACTGTGCTGCCTTCACTGTCTCCTTCACTGTCTCCTTCACTGTCTCCCCTGTGCTGCCTTCACTGTCTCCTTCACTGTCTCCACTGTGCTGCCATCACTGTCTCCTTCACTGTCTCCTTCACTGTCTCCTTCACTGTCTCCTTCACTGTCTCCACTGTGCTGCCTTCACTGTCTCCTTCACTGTCTCCTTCACTGTCTCCACTGTGCTGCCTTCACTGTCTCCTT
>NW_013955378.1:7734-9088 GCF_001266775.1 Austrofundulus limnaeus
GTCTCCTTCACTGTCTCCTTCACTGTCTCCACTGTGCTGCCTTCACTGTCTCCTTCACTGTCTCCTTTACTGTTTCCCAGTGTGCTGCCTTCACTGTCTCCTTCACTGTCTCCTTCACTGTCTCCCCTGTGCTTCCTTCTCTGTCTCCTTCACGGTCTCCCAGTGTGCTACCTTCACTGTCTCCACTGTGCTGCCTTCACTGTCTCCTTCACTGTCTCCTTCACTGTCTCCTTCACGGTCTCCCAGTGTGCTGCCTTCACTGTCTCCTTCACTGTCTCCTTCATTATGTTCAGTGAACGCACCACGGTGTCCTCACTGTCTCCTTCACTGTCTCCTTCACTGTCTCCTTCACTGTCTCCTTCACTGTCTCCCACTGTGCTGCCTTCACTGTCTCCTTCACTGTCTCCTTCACTGTCTCCTTCACGGTCTCCCAGTGTGCTGCCTTCACTGTCTCCTTCACTGTCTCCTTCATTATGTTCAGTGAACGCACCACGGTGTCCTCACTGTCTCCTTCACTGTCTCCTTCACTGTCTCCTTCACTGTCTCCCAGTGTGCTGCCTTCACTGTCTCCTTCACTGTCTCCTTCACTGTCTCCCAGTGTGCTGCCTTCACTGTCTCCTTCATGGTCTCCTTCACTGTCTCCTTCACTGTCTCCTTCACTGTTTCCCAGTGTGCTGCCTTCACTGTCTCCTTCACTGTCTCCTTCACTGTCTCCCAGTGTGCTGCCTTCACTGTCTCCTTCATGGTCTCCTTCATGGTCTCCTTCACTGTCTCCTTCACTGTCTCCTTCACTGTCTCCCTGTGTGCTGCTTTCACTGTCTCCTTCACTGTCTCCTTCACTGTCTCCCAGTGTGCCACCTTCACTGTCTCCTTCACTGTCCCCCAGTGTGCCACCTTCACTGTCTCCTTCACTGTCTCCACTGTGCTGCCTTCACTGTCTCCTTCATGGTCTCCTTCACTGTCTCCTTCACTGTCTCCCAGTGTGCTGCCTTCACTGTCTCCTTCACTGTCTTCTTCACTGTCTCCCAGTGTACCTCCTTCACTGTCTTCTTCACTGTCTCCCAGTGTGCCACCTTCACTGTCTCCTTCACTGTCTCCCAGTGTGCTACCTTCACTGTCTCCTTCACTGTCTCCCAGTGTGCTCCCAGTGTGCCACCTTCACTGTCTCCTTCACTGTCTCCTTCACTGTCTCCTTCTCTGTCTCCTTCACTATCTCCTTCTCTGTCTCCTCCTCTGTCTCCTTCTCTGTCTCCTCCTCTGTCTCCTTCTCTGTCTCCTCCTCTGTCTCCTTCTCTGTCTCCTCCTCTGTCTCCTTCTCTGTCTCCTTCTCTGTCTCCTCCTCTGTCTCCTTCTC
>NW_013955378.1:10088-10969 GCF_001266775.1 Austrofundulus limnaeus
GTCTCCTCCTCTGTCTCCTTCTCTGTCTCCTTCACTGTCTCCTTCACTGTCTCCTTCTCTGTCTCCTTCTCTGTCTCCTTCACTGTCTCCTTCACTGTCTCCTTCACTGTCTCCTCCTCTGTCTCCTCCTCTGTCTCCTTCACTGTCTCCTCCTCTGTCTCCTTCACTGTCTCCTTCTCTGTCTCCTTCACTGTCTCCTTCTCTGTTTCCTTCACTGTCTCCTTCTCTGTCTCCTTCTCTGTCTCCTTCACTGTCTCCTTCACTGTCTCCTTCACTGTCTCCTTCTCTGTCTCCTCCTCTGTCTCCTTCTCTGTCTCCTCCTCTGTCTCCTTCTCTGTCTCCTCCTCTGTCTCCTCCTCTGTCTCCTTCTCTGTCTCCTCCTCTGTCTCCTCCTCAGTCTCCTCCTCTGTCTCCTTCTTTGTCTCCTTCTCTGTCTCCTCCTCTGTCTCCTTCTCTGTCTCCTTCACTGTCTCCTTCACTGTCTCCTTCTCTGTCTCCTTCTCTGTCTCCTTCTCTGTCTCCTCCTCTGTCTCCTTCTTTGTCTCCTTCTCTGTCTCCTTCTCTCCTTCTCTGTCTCCTTCTCTGTCTCCTCCTCTGTCTCCTCCTCTGTCTCCTTCTCTGTCTCCTTCTGTCTCCTTCTCTGTCTCCTTCTCTGTCTCCTTCTCTGTCTCCTTCTGTCTCCTTCTGTCTCCTTCACTGTCTCCTTCACTGTCTCCTTCTTTGTCTCCTTCTCTGTCTCCTCCTCTGTCTCCTTCTCTGTCTCCTTCACTGTCTCCTTCACTGTCTCCTTCTCTGTCTCCTCCTCTGTCTCCTTCTTTGTCTACTTCTCTCCTTCTCTGTCTCCTTCTCTGTCTCCTCCTCTGTCTCCTTCTTTGTCTACT
>NW_013955378.1:12845-13446 GCF_001266775.1 Austrofundulus limnaeus
TGCTGTTGGTTCTGAATAGGTTCTGGTTCTGGTTCTGGTTCTGGTTCTGGTGTGTATTCTCTACAGTCCATGGTTCAGGTGTTGGTGTCTGGTCCAGACAAAGGTTATTTTTCAGAACCCAAACAGAACTGAGTCATGACAGCTGGTCTGGTCCCTGTAGAACAGGTGTCTTCAGAACCGGGCCTGAGATCTGTACGGGTCTGCCTGATGTCCTGATTATCAGAACCGCCCTGTTGGACCAAACTGGACAGGAGTTGTCCACTCAGTGTCTCTGACACGTTTCATGGTTCTGGTACTTTTGGTTCTGGTATCAATTATTCAGGTTCTGACGTTGGGCCCGGTTGGGTTCCTGGCAGTGTGCCCTGGACCACCAGACAGATGGTCTGTCCTCCTGTCCTCCTGTCTTCATCTGTCCTCCTGTCTTCATCTGTCCTCCTGTCTTCATCTGTCCTCCTGTCCTCATCTGTCCTCCTGTCTTCATCTGTCCTCATCTGTCCTCCTGTCCTCATCTGTCCTCCTGTCCTCCTGTCTTCATCTGTCCTCCTGTCCTCCTGTCCTCATCTGTCCTCCTGTCCTCCTGTCTTCATCTGTCCTCCTGTCC
>NW_013955378.1:13724-14510 GCF_001266775.1 Austrofundulus limnaeus
CACTATCTCCTTCACTGTCTCCTTCACTATCTCCTTCTCTGTCTCCTTCACTGTCTCCTTCACTGTCTCCTTCTCTGTCTCCTTCTCTGTCTCCTTCACTGTCTCCTTCACTGTCTCCTTCTCTGTCTCCTTCACTATCTCCTTCTCTGTCTCCTTCACTATCTCCTTCACTATCTCCTTCACTGTCTCCTTCACTATCTCCTTCTCTGTCTCCTTCACTGTCTCCTTCACTGTCTCCTTCACTATCTCCTTCTCTGTCTCCTTCTCTGTCTCCTTCACTATCTCCTTCACTATCTCCTTCACTGTCTCCTTCACTGTCTCCTTCACTGTCTCCTTCTCTGTCTCCTTCACTATCTCCTTCTCTGTCTCCTTCTCTGTTTCCTTCACTGTCTCCTTCTCTGTCTCCTTCTCTGTCTCCTTCACTGTCTCCTTCACTGTCTACTTCTCTGTCTCTTTCACTGTCTCCTTCTCTGTTTCCTTCACTGTCTCCTTCTCTGTCTCCTTCTCTGTCTCCTTCACTGTCTCCTTCACTGTCTACTTCTCTGTCTCTTTCACTGTCACCTTCTCTGTCTCCTTCTCTGTTTCCTTCACTGTCTCCTTCTCTGTCTCCTTCTCTGTCTCCTTCACTGTCTCCTTCACTGTCTACTTCTCTGTCTCTTTCACTGTCACCTTCTCTGTCTCCTTCTCTGTCTCCTTCTCAGTCTCCTTCTCTGTCTCCTTCACTGTCTCCTTCTCTGTCTCCTTCTCTGTCTCCTTCACTGTCTCCTTCACTCTCCTTCACTGTCT
>NW_013955378.1:15510-16430 GCF_001266775.1 Austrofundulus limnaeus
CTCATCTGTCCTCCTGTCCTCCTGTCTTCATCTGTCCTCCTGTCTTCATCTGTCCTCCTGTCTTCATCTGTCCTCCTGTCCTCCTGTCTTCATCTGTCCTCCTGTCTTCATCTGTCCTCCTGTCTTCATCTGTCCTCCTGTCCTCCTGTCTTCATCTGTCCTCCTGTCCTCCTGTCTTCTTCTGTCCTCCTGTCTTCATCTGTCCTCCTGTCTTCATCTGTCCTCCTGTCTTCATCTGTCCTCCTGTCTTCATCTGTCCTCCTGTCCTCCTGTCCTCCTGTCTTCTTCTGTCCTCCTGTCTTCATCTGTCCTCCTGTCTTCATCTGTCCTCCTGTCTTCTTCTGTCCTCCTGTCTTCATCTGTCCTCCTGTCTTCATCTGTCCTCCTGTCCTCCTGTCTTCTTCTGTCCTCCTGTCTTCATCTGTCCTCCTGTCTTCATCTGTCCTCCTGTCTTCTTCTGTCCTCCTGTCTTCATCTGTCCTCCTGTCCTCCTGTCTTCGTCTGTCCTCCTGTCTCTGTGTCTTCATCTGTCCTCCTGTCCTCCTGTCTTCATCTGTCCTCCTGTCTTCATCTGTCCTCCTGTCTTCATCTGTCCTCCTGTCTTCATCTGTCCTCCTGTCCTCCTGTCCTCCTGTCTTCTTCTGTCCTCCTGTCTTCATCTGTCCTCCTGTCTTCATCTGTCCTCCTGTCTTCATCTGTCCTCCTGTCTTCATCTGTCCTCCTGTCCTCCTGTCTTCATCTGTCCTCCTGTCCTCCTGTCTTCATCTGTCCTCCTGTCCTCCTGTCTTCATCTGTCCTCCTGTCTTCATCTGTCCTCCTGTCTTCATCTGTCCTCCTGTCTCTGTGTCTTCATCTGTCCTCCTGTCCTCCTGTCTTCATCTGTCCTCCTGTCTTCATCTGTCCTCCTGTCTTCATCTGTC
>NW_013955379.1:0-7172 GCF_001266775.1 Austrofundulus limnaeus
GAGTAGGAGTAAATCTAAGAAATTTACAGCATTTAAGTCTAAAAATCCACTCTAAGAAGTTTGATAAATACGGGCCCTGATATTCTGTTCTGATAGAAACTTAGTAAATGTGTTGAAGAATAAAAAGCTACTGACCTGAGAGTCTCCAAGTGACAGTGTGGACTCTGCAGCAGCAGCTGGAATCCTGGATCCTGCAGTTTGTTGTTGCTCAGGTCCAGTTCTTTGAGAGTGGAGGACTGAGAGCTGAGAACTGAGGACAGAACTCCACAGCTTGTCTCTGACAGGAAACAGGAAGTCAGTCTGAGGAGACAAACAGAAGAAATGAGACACAGCTGGAAGTGATGAAATGAAAYGAGAGCTCTAAAGAGCTCCTTCATCAGCTTCAAACACAAAAACAACCAGAATTCAGATGTGAGGAGCTGAGAGTCCAGTCAGGAGAAACAATCTGAGAATCTGCTGAAGAAAACAACAGGATTGACTTTGTCAACAAGTTCATTCATGAACAGCTGGAAGTGACGAGCAGCTCCCTGTGGAGGAAAATAAAGTCCCACGTTTTGTGACATTTTGGTTTCCACCCCCCTACCCCCTTGATTGGTGGCAGCGCTGATCACCCACACCCGTGTGCAATCTGGCTCATCTACTCCAGGCTTCTTAAAGCAGTGCCAGAGACCAACTCAGAGCTGGAGCATAGCCTCTTATATGGTATGAGCTCAGCCTGCTACGTGTTACTCTCTCAAAGAGTTTTGTATTACCTTTGTTTTTGTATTTACCTGTTTTCAGGAAATAGTTCTCCAGTACGTTTTTGCCTGCCGCCTTGGACTCCAAGCCTCTCACCAGTTTCTTATGCGCTGCCTCCAACGACTCACTGTAAATATCCACGCACTTGTAAATACTAACCTCGGAAAACCTACCTTTGTGGACCAAGTCCTCCATACTTCATCTCCTTCTCCTACCTGTAAGAAACTACCTGCTGCACTTAACTGTTTAAATCCATTACTGGAAGATTATCAAGTACTCACCTCTACTACCGTTCTGTTCCAGGTCCAGACCCCAGACCCCTCCCGCACCTGTAAAAATAAAATCACTTACCTTTTGTATAACTTGTCTCCGTCTCTGTTTGTCGTTGGTACTGCTCATGTTGACCCAAAACCTGTATTGCTGACAGTATGCTCCAGCCAAGTAAAATGTCCGTGAGCAATACCGCCGACATTCAGACCTCTGTAGTTAATATTCAACCTGATCCCACTGTATTAGATCATGACCAGAAACTTAATCAGTTATTTTAGCTTCAACAAGAAACCAGCGTATTATTAAATAAAGTAACTCACCGCATTGCAGCCATTGACAATAGATTAAATACGTTTTTTTCTTCTAATCCAGTTCCATCCCCCGTTCCCAAGCCCAATCCACCAGTGTTTTCTGGAAGAGAACCAGACATCCGCCCCTCAGAATTGTTTGATGGAGATATAAATCAGTGTGCAGGTTTTTTACTACAGTGCCGATTGACTTTCGCTCGTTCACCCTCTCTGTTTCCCACTCATTCAGCCCGAGTTACTTATATTGTCTCTGCCTTTAAAAGGAAAAGCTCTCAGATGGGTTCAAGCCTTCCTTTCAGCTCATTCCTCAGACACACTTATCTCTCAGTTGTTTTTTCAAGAGTTCCAGCGTGTTTTTGATCATCCCCTCCATCAGGAGGAGGCAGCTAAGAGACTAATCAACCTACGACAAGGAAGTAAATCCGCAGCCGAACACTCCGTAGATTTCTGCATTGTCGCGGAGGAGGCGGGCTGGGAGGAACTCGCCTTAAAAAGGTATTTATGTAAACTCTTTATCTGAACAACTTAAAGATCAAGTGGCTTCTCGGGACGAACCCAGAAGCCTGGATGAATTAATCACATTATCCATCCGCATTTGATAATAGATTAAGAGAACGTAAAAGAGAAAAGAACTACATTTCCCAGATGCCGCGGACCTCCGCTTCCGTAATCAGTGGTGAGTTCCCTCCTCCTCCTTCTCCTCACGTTACAGCTGCAGTTAATTCTGTCGAACCTATGCAAATTGGACGTGTTCGATTGACTCCTGAGGAAAGACAGAGACGTTTTGCTGCCAAATTATACATCTACTGTGGAAACAAGGGACACTTCGTCACCACCTGCCCCCTGCAGGTAAACGGACCATCTCGTCAGTAGAGCAGGGGAAACTGACGTGACCCAAAAACTTTTCCACTACCTCGTTTTCTTGCCAGCGACAGTTGTTTATGGACAAATGAAATTACCTATCTCAGCTCTTGTGGACTCCGGGGCAGAACAAAACCTGATCTCCAGCGATCTAGTGGAACAATTAGATATTCCCACTTCAGCTCTTGACCCTCCTCGCTCCATCGCCGGTGTCACAGGTCAGCTCTTATCACAAGTCAAACAACGGATCCCCAACCTGCATGTCATCGTTTTCGGTAATCGCCATGATCTGGGTGAGTTTTTTGTTTTTGACTCCACATCTCCACAACTTATTTTTGGTTTCCCATGGTTATCCACCCACAACCCAGTTATTAATTGGAGAGAAAAAATAATTCAAAATTGGAACTCATTCTGTTTACAAAACTGTTTAAAGTCTGCCGTTTCACTCTCCATTGAAGGGGAGGAACCCGTCATGGAAACGGATCTGTCTTCGGTCCGTGAAGTATATCATGATCTTGCAGCCGTTTTTAGTAAAAGTAAGGCACTCTCATTACCTCCCCACAGACCATACGATTGTTCCATTGAACTGTTACCTGAGTCACCATTACCTTCTAGTCTATTATACAACCGCTCTGGTCCTGAAAGAGAAGCTATGAATAGTTACATTGGCGACTCCCTGGCTTCTGGTCTAATCTGCACCTCCAAGTCTCCTAGGGGCAGGATTTTTTTTGTTACTAAGACAAATCCCTAAGGCCTTGTATTGATTACAGAGGCCTTAACCAAATCACTGTCAAAATTAAGTATCCACTGCCTTTGTTAGACTTGGTGCATCATCAGCTCCACTCGGCCACCGTATTTACTAAACTCGACCTTCGTAACGCTTACCATCTTGTTCGTATTAAGGAGGGCGACGAGTGGAAGATGGCCTTTAAGACACCCTAGGCCATTTCGAGTATTTGGTCATGCCTTTTGGTTTGACCAACGCTCCCGCAGTTTTCCAAGCACTTATCAATGATGTTCTAAGGGACTTCCTCAACGTATGTGTTTTTGTCTACTTGGATGACATCCTCGTTTACTCCCACGACCTCCAGCAACACAAAGAACATGTTAGAGCAGTACTTCAAAGGATTCTTGAAAATCAACTCTATGTCAAGGCAGAGAAGTGTGAGTTTCATGTCACCTCAGTCTCCTTCCTAGGCTTCATTCTGGAAAAAGGACAGTTCAGAAAAGACCCAGAAAAAGTCTGAGCACTTTCAGAGTGGCTGGTTCCCAAAGATTGTAAACAGCTACAAAGATTTCTTGGTTTTGCTAATTTCTACAGGCGTTTCATTGTAGTGGCTGAGAAGACCACTGTCAAGATGATAAAAAGATGAGGAGACATTAATTTCTGGCCAGCAGAGAGGGAGTTTTATTGAGTCCAGTAGCACACTTCAACTGACAGGACAGACCTTCCAAACTGAACTGACGCATTTAGAAAACCATAACCTTTTAAACCCCAGTTATTTTGTCATCATACAAAGCCCGGAAAGGGTGGGCAATTCCCAGAATGGCTGGAAATTCAACACCACCCAATACACACTCACGAAATGTTTTTGTGGACCACTGATGATGTCATCTTTTCCAGAATATTCTACCAGATGTTTACGTGACCCTATACTGACCTTTTGTTCCTTGAACGTTACTGCTAGAAGCCTCAACATCATCAAGTACTACAGCTATATTGCTGCACCTCACTCAACTAACCTCCACATCCAGACTTTTTTCTTGGACATCTGAGGCTCAAAGCGCATTTGGCGAGTTAAAGGCTCGTGTTCCCCATGCCCCTATTCTGTGTCACCCAGACCCCCCACAAACAGTTTTTTGTAGAGGTGGATGCCTCAGATCTTGGAGTGGGTGCTGTGCTGTCCCAAAAGACTGATTCTAATGGTAAGATGCATCCGTGTGCCTTTTTTTTCTCGTCTCCCATCCCCTGCTGAAATGAACAATGACGTCGGCAACAGAGAACTTCTAGCCAGTGTTGAGATATGCAATTTTATATTTACTTTTGTTATCAGTTTACTAATCAGTATATTCATCAGCTTATATGCTTACTTATTATTATTTTTAATCACTTGAATTATTAACTGTTTTATTACTTTATTTACTTGTTAAACTTTGAGTGTGTTAAAAGGCAGAGTAACATCTGCAGTCAGTAAACTCTTGCAGCAAGTTACATGTTGGGAGGAAGGGCAGTTCTTGTTGCTAGTCAGAGACTAGGTCAGGGGTCACCCCTCACCCCATTAGGTAAACAAAGCTGTGTGTGAAGAGACGCTGCCTTTTCCTCCTTCAGGCACAAGCAAAGAGAGAAGCAGAGAGAGACTCCATTCCAGCAGCAAAGCTGAGATCACCTTGAATAAGGTTGTATTGGCTCTATCCTAAATGCGCATTTATGCTTTAATAATTCGGTATTTTTACTGAACTTTTATAACTACATTTAATAAAGGTGGGTTTGAACTTTTAAGTACTTGTCTGTATATATTTCACCTCGGTGCCAGGTCAGCCAAAGGAAGAACAAAGAACTCGGGCGGAGAGTAAGTCGGTTCGCAACGCCATCAAATTAACACAGGAGGAATGGAGACATTGGCTAGAGGGCACCGATGTACCTTTTGTCATCCTCACTGACCACAAAAATCTTGCTTTCCTACAGAATGCTAAAAGATTAAATCCCAGACAAGCCAGATGGTCACTATTCTTTGCACGTTTCAACTTTACTATAACTTACATCCCCGGTTCCAGAAATATTAAACCTGACGTTCTCTCTAGACAGTTTTCATCATCCGAAGAAGCAGAAGAGGATATTAACAGCTTACCTCCCTCCAGCTTCGTGGGAACCCTCTCATGAGATATTGAAAACACGATCCGCCTGGCCCAGCAGTCCGAACCAGAACCAGGTACAGGACCACCTGGTACAAGGTTTGTCCCCAAATCTGTTATTGGTAAAGTATTAGACTGGACTCACTATCATCGTTTTACCTGTCATCCTGGTATTTCCCGTATGTTGTCCTTCTCTAAGAGGTATTTTTGTTGGCCTACTATGTACAATGATATCAAGGAGTATGTTGCAGCATGTCCCACCCGTGCTCGAAATAAAAGCAACAACCAACAACCATCTGGACTCCTGCAACCTTTGCCCACAACTGCTCGCCTGTGGTCACTTTGGATTTTGTTTCTGGACTTCCCCCTTCCCAAGGTAATACCACCATATTAACTATTATCGACAGGTTCTCTAAGGCAGCTCATTTCATACCCCTGGTCAAACTACCCACCGCTTTTGAGACCGCCCAACTCCTGATTAACCACGTTGTCCGCCTACATGGGATCCTGTCTGACATTGTCTCTGACCGCGGACCTCAGTTTGTACCCCATGTATGGAAGGCTTTCTGCAATGCATTGGGCGCAAAGGTCAGTCTCACTTCTGGACACCATCCACAATCCAACGGCCAAACAGAAAGGTGCAACCAGGAGCTGGAAGCCACCCTCAGGTATGTGATCAAAAATAATCCTTCCTCTTGGTGCTAACATCTCATTTGGGTCGAATATGTACACAACTGTCATGTCTCTTCTGCCACTGGCTACTCTCCTTTCGAGATCTCTCTGGATATAACCCCCCATTGTTCCCCAGTGATGAGTCCGACATCATGGTCCCCTCTGTTCAACAACACATCTAACGCTGTCGCAGGATTTGGAAACAAACCCAAAGGGCCCTCCTACGTACCACACAAAAAAAAGAGATTTGCTGACCGTCACCGCTCTACTGCCCCCTCCTATCAAGTAGGACAAGAGGTATGGCTCTCCACACGCAATATTAATCTGAAGGATTTCCCTAGAAAACTCTCACCTAGATTCATCGGTTCATTTCCTGTGGAGAAAGTCATCAACCCTACCGCTGTCCGACTTCGCCTACCTGCCACCATGAAGATTCACCCCACCTTTCACGTTTCTCAACTCAAACCCGACTCCACCAGTCCCCTGAGCCCACCAGCCGACTCCCCATCGCCCACCCATCTCCTGGACGATCAACCGACCTACACCGTACGTCGCATCCTGGATGTTCGCCGTCGTGGACGAGGACACCAGTTCCTTGTCGACTGGGAAGGTTATGGTCCGGAGGAGAGGTCCTGGATACCGAGGTCGTTCATCTTGGATCCCGACCTTATTACCACCTTCTACAGGGACCACCCTGAGAAAAAGCCTTGAATCGCTAGGAGGCGATTGTTGAGGATGGGGTACTGTGACATTTTGGTGTTTCCACCCCCCTACCTCCTTGATTGGTGGCAGCGCTGATCACCCACACCTGTGTGCAATCTGGCTCACTCCAGGCTTCTTAAGGCAGTGCCAAAGACCAACTCAGCGCTGGAGCATAGCCTTTTATTTGGTATGAGCTCAGCCCACTATGTGTTACTCTCTCAAAGAGTTTTGTATTTGTACTTGTATTTTGTATTTGTATTTGTACTTTTTTGCCTGCCGCCTTGGACTCCAAGCCTCTCACCAGTTTCTCATGCGCTGCCTCCAACGACTCACTGTAAATATCCACGCACCTGTAAATACTAACCTAGGAAAACCTACCTTTGTGGACCAAGTCCTCCGTGCTTCATCTTCTTCCCCAATCCGTAAGAACCTAACAGCTGAACTCACCTATTTAAGTCCTTTTCTGGAAAATTATCAATTACTCACCTCTACTACCGTTCTGTTCTAGGTCCAGACCCCAGACCTCTCCTGCATCTGTAAAAATAAAAATCACTTAACTTTTAATCACTTGTCTCCGTCTCTGTTTGTCGCTGGTACTGCTCACGTTGACCCAATACCTGTATTGCTGACACATTTATTTGGAGAAAGAATCAAAGTTTTACTGAAAGAATCAATATTTTACATAAAGAATCAAAGTTTTACTGAAAGAATCAAAGTTTTACTGAAAGAATCAATATTTTACATAAAGAATCAAAGTTTTACTGAAAG
>NW_013955380.1:0-1663 GCF_001266775.1 Austrofundulus limnaeus
TCTGTGAGAGGTTTAGAAGCTTAAATAAGTAAAAAAAAAAAACACTGACTTTGTTTTGGTTGTTGGCAGATGTCCCTGAGCAGCAGCTGAACTCCAGTTTGGATCAGACTGAAGAGTCTTCTTGCATCAAAATGGAGGAGGAAGATCTGCTGATCGATCAACAGGAAGACATTCCTCAGATGTTGGAGCAGAAYGATGACAGTTTTGTCTTGTATCAGAGCAGTGCGGTGAGAAAGCAGCAGGACAGCAGCCACAGAGCGTTCTTACACCAGGACCTTCAGGACTCAGAGTTTCAACTGCAGCCGGGTACCTCCGTCCATCASGTGGGCCCCGACCTCAATGAGGATGAACATGGAGCTTGCGAGGCCGCCTTAGGAACCAGCCAGTTCGASTGCGGGGACCTGGAAGCTCCCCCCGCGGAGGTGGAGAACGCGTACGTTTGCACCATCTGTGGCCTGGCSTTCGCTCAGCGCAGCCACTGGACCAAACACATGCGGGTGCACCGGAAAGGGGAAGCGACGGCCGACAAGTCGTTCACGTGCAACATCTGCGGGAAGAGGCTGACGCGGTTCGACGGCTACCAGAAGCACCTGCGAGTCCACACGGGCGAGAAGCCGTACTGCTGCAGCGTGTGCGGCCGCAGGTTCAGCGACAACTCCAACTTCAAACGGCACATCCGCAAACACGCAGCGGGACAGAAATCCCAGCAGAGCTGAGGCTGCAGGACACTTTAAAAAGACAGGATGTTAAGACATGCAACAGATGGATGAATCTGTCTTTATGTTCTTTTTTTTCTGAAGCCGCCATTATTATTACTTTTAAGTTTGGAAACCAACATTTTAGAAACTTTTATCCATTTAAAGTTAAACCAGAAATTAGAGATAATAGTTTTTTATATTGTGTGTTAAAAAAAATTTCTACCCTTTTCTTTTTTTTTTAAATTGAGGGTTTTGTAGCTTGATGGTCAGTGCTCCAGTCTGAAGCTGCAGGTTCAAGCCCAGCTTCTCATAAACAGTTGCCACATGTTTTCTGTGACTTGGCTCGTTGTGGTGACTCCTGCAGAAAGGAGCAGTTGGAAAAATAAACAGTTTTAAAGAAATTTTGTGCATCAAACGTATCGCTGCATGTAGCAGATGTTCATTTTTTTAATGGCTAAATCTTTAATTAAACATATTTTACTCCTTTATATCTGCTGTGCTTTTGTTAAATTGACTGATATAAAATCCAGTTGCAGAATCTCAACTCAGATAAACATGACTCCTCAGAAAGTCAACATAAAGACGCTTTAAAACCTGTATTAAAGTAATAAAATAAGGTGCAACTCCTCCGTCCCCCTGGTGATTGCAGAAATCTCCACTTACAGATTTCTGTCCATGCTTGAACTGCTTATTTTACACCAAAAGGTGGCGCCATAACACTTCAGTTTAATATGATTGAGAAGAACTATTCACAAGTGGAAAAATGAAACATTATGAGGATGTTTGACTTTGATGTTGGGCTTAGGTTTACCTATTTTTTTATACAAAGTTATTTAAGTGGTTTTAAGGGTTTCTGTTCAACCTTTGGTGGTCTGTTGGAATAATCCTGGACTGTTTTGCTAATGAGTCATTAACTAAGAAGCTATTTGCATTGCTCCCTTAAAATTCTTTACGAAATATATATA
>NW_013955380.1:2663-8278 GCF_001266775.1 Austrofundulus limnaeus
GTCAGAGCAAGGCTTTGGGCATGTTTTTTATGAGAGTATAATATTATATCATGATATAAAACTCAAAAAAGTTGATTTTACATGATATTGCCCCTTTAAATAAAAAAAATCGACTAGATCTCTACGAGCTGCAGGTGAAAATCTTTATTTTTGTCTTAAATGAATCAATAACAACAGTTCCATTCTATGGCTTTTTGTTCAACAGAATGTGGCTTCTCATCTTGCAGACAGTGTTGGTGCTGTCCTCAAGGAGAAAACCTTTTTTTTAGCTTACAATTGTGTCACTAATAAACCCTAAGGAGTTTAACATTAACGGTTTAATAAGCATTCAGAAATGTGACATTTTAGCTGCTTTCACTTATAACCACCATGTTTCACAAAACTCCTACCTGCTCGGATCATTAGTAAGAACTTTCACACTGATGAGACATACTGTATGTCAAGAAAATTAAAGGTAACCAAGGTCCAAATATAGGTACTAATATGTCATGTTTGAACTTAAATAATAGCTTCATCAATCCGTTAAGTTTCAATTATTACTGACATATCTTTTATACAGGATAGCCTATTTGCAGTAAGCTTAAACCTAACAATATAGAGAAGGGTTAAGATATAAACTGTGGGGCTGTGTATCAGCAAGAATTTGGTGATAGAATGCATATCACGACACAGGGGTCACAATATGATAAATTACAACATAGTTCGATAACGTAAGCAAGGCGACATATTGACATTTTTTCTCCAAAAGATACTGAGAAAAAAATACATAAATAAAATTTAAAACTCCATATATAAAAGCACATCATGCATAAAATCTGATTAAATTCAGTTTGCAATCAGCAGAACACTGAACAACAGTGAGAATTGGATTTGTAATTCACATTTTTTTGCAACATCTATCCATTAAGCCTTGATTTAAAATCAACCCAGTGCTTTTGAAAATTGATACAGTATCAGGAAATAAAATAACCCAATATTTCAGTGCATCTATATTTCCTTAACCCCTAATAAACAGCATGTCTCATTTGGCCAAGGGGTGCACTAGTTGCAGTTTTTTGACTGATCACCAATCTCTAAGAATTCTGACCTGCCGATTCCAATTTTGGCCAAAACGGATTATTTAAATACCTGCCACAATCAGGTGTTATAAGGTCATAATACACCTTCAATGTCCCAGTCTTATTTTACTGAAAAACAATAAACAATACACTTGAATTCTATACAAACTTGTTTTAACTGGACAGCAGCCCTCTCTCACAGCAGAGAAAAAGGGGACAATGGTCAATTTTCAGATTTTGCGGAGGTAGATAGGATTAGTTGATAAGATCGGCATCTCGTGTAAGTATCAGCCATTCGTAGATCACTCAAAATTAAGAAAGCCAGGGCCGATAAATTGTACCAGCACATGCACCAATAATTTTCCCTTAAATAAACTAAACAAAAGTCCCCAAATGAAAATGACGAATATTTACACAAAATCAATTTTATGACAAAACTACATGTTCCAAACAAAAATTCCAYTGTTGTCTTCTGCATAATGACTTCTGTTGTCATCCCAGTGGACAATGGAGTTTTCATGGCAAGAGGAGAAGAGAGAGCCACTCCAACAGAGAGCCTCTCAGAGTCTAATCTGTGACTAAACTATCCCCAAGAAATTCCAGGAGTTACYGGTGTCTCTGCAGGCAAAACAAAAGTGCAAAGACTCAGTCTCATTCCAGGATTATATGAAAACTGGGAGATCTCTGAGCTGTACACCTGACCACAACAGAAACACTGCGTCTGTTGCTTCTCTGCTCTGCGGGCCTCAKAGTATATACTGGTGGTCAGCTGGTGCCACAAAAAGAAATCCTAGTCTCCAATACAACAGAATCAAGAGGAAGCCCAAATCCTACCTTAGGAAATGCTACTACATCCTGTTGTTGGGTTTGCCACAGATACACAAAGGATGTAAACCCATTAAAAGAAAGGAAAGGAAAGAAATACTCTTCAAAGAAGTCTCCACATCAGAACAAGAATTAAACTCCCTGGTGACACATTTACAAAAAAGTGTTTTCTGGCTGCATTTGGCTTAATAACCATAAACATCAACATGTTTGGTTCTAATTGTTTTATAAATTTATGTTTTTATCATCTACAGTAAATTTAATTCATGATTTACAGATTGAACGAGCTGTACAAAAAAAGGCTTATACTTTAAACATGTGTGCTGGTATAGCTTCCTTTTGTGAGGTACATCCAGTCGGCCATGAGGACCAATATTGGGTATTTAACAGTAATAGGCTAGATTAAACAAAATATTTAATATCAGATAACATGCCAGGAGTTGTCTAATCATCATTTTGAAAGCAGTGAAAAAGCTGGATAACATCCAAGCTGAAACACCTCCACTATGACTGAATACATCAACAGGGGATTAGGATTCTTCTGTGCGTAACTGCAAAGAATAAGAAGATTCCACATAAGTAATATTTTACCCCTTAAAGATTAAGAATATTCTAAGAAATCGCTGTACTAGAAAGGGCAATACTGACTGATCACAATTTTGTGTAGCARTGCATTTAAAAATGGGCTCAATCCAGTTGTGGAATTTACTGAAACTCCTCAGAAAGTCAACATAAAGATGCTGTGAACAGCTACGTGGCATGTTTATATGTGGAGGCACCATTATAATGAATGATTTATCCAGCAACATGTGCCACTTAAAGATAATAACTTGAGATGTGGATTCCTGTTGTGTTAAACCATATTTGCCGATGACCACCATGGAGGGGGTCAAACTGTCTCAYCCACTAGTCTTAAAGAACACAAGTTTTACACTTAAAAAACAATGAAAAAAATTATAATATATTAGAATACGATCAAACAAGTACAAATTAGAATAGGTCTGCTGAGTTACCATGCAAAATGTTGGTTTATTTCCTCCATGCGTGAATACTCTTCCACAAATTACTGCAGCTTCCTACTGACTAACCAATGACTCATGCAGTTCAAATCATACTTTCCAATGTTTCTGAGAAGAACTTTCTGAGAATGTGCTGTTTTTAACTAAAAAAATACTTTTAGTGATCAGATCAGTCAYGAATAACTTGGCTAATTAATAATCAATTTGAAATACATGTTGCTTCTCTATAATAAACATTAAACATGTTGATTTGCTGTGTCTGTTGAAACTAAGTGAGTCTAGAATAACAAAACTGGAACCACTTTCCAATTAGCAAAACACCAGTTTTGCTTGAATAAATAGGAACCAGACTGTTTACAAGTAATTAAGATGTGCTCTTTCCTTATGTGCAGTAAAACACAGCTATTTTCGGAAACATCAAGTATGATCCTCAAGAGCTTACATGGTTCTTACACTCCTTAAAAACAAGCATTTTCAAGGCAAATATTAACCCTCCTGCTGCCCAGTTTTAACTGAGGCTTTAGGGTKATTTTGACCCAAGGACAGCAGGAGGATTAGGCTTTATTAGGGGGATGAATGTTAGACTGTCAACCAATYAAAACACCCCATTCAACATGAAGTTTTTTTCAAGGGTATCCTATTGAAATGCTGAGAATTAGTAAATTACATCTAGAACGTTAGTCYGAGGCAATTTAAAAATACTTTACCATGATTTGACAGTAAATATCTGTAAGAATAGCTGCTTTAGAACACAAAATGGCCACCCCTTACTGTTTAAAAAGAAGACGGTTCTCAGTTTTCTTTCCATCTGAAATGACTTATTCTCTGCTTGTTTGTGTGACTCATTCAGCCCTGAGGGTGAGCTGAATCGCACACATTCCTGAAAAAAAAAAGCTTAAATCTTGGAAAGTGTCAGATGGTCAGCAAATTCTAAGGAGCGTTACATAACGGCGYCTCACTTTACAAGGCATACCTGTCCGACAGAATGGAGCCTGTGAGAACAGTTCAAGCMGCAAGAAAAGCACAACAACAACACACAAATGTGACATAACAGTCCCATTACAGCCCCCTCGTCTCATTCCACCACAAAACCAAACGGTGCTGAAAACAAGTCATAACACACCAAAATAAAAAAAGCTCCCCGAGTGCTGAACTTCGCTTTCAGGAGCTATTTAGGACTCAACTGATGAGTGTTCAGAAGCTGCCCTCCCCACAATCCCTGGCTCCAAACACACAACCTGGAAACTGGCACCACCCTGAACACTCAGTCACAACCCACTGCTGAAGTGGCATTTAAGGTCTTGCATAAGCCTTGGCGACCAGAAAGGAGAAAGACAGACCCCTGAAGTCAGATTACACCCAAATGGCATCTTCTCACTGAGTGTAAAAGGTCAGGGGAATAAAGGAGAGATTTACCAAAAGCACACACACGGAATGTGCTGAATATCAGAGAAGAAACCAAGCCTGTTATCTAATCAGGATAGTTTGAAATTTAGTACCGACAGACCCTCGAACAGCCGCATCCATTTAGAGACACCACTCTGACAAGCCTTCACAGGCCAGGAACTGATTGTGATTAGGATTTAATGACTACTTAGTTGTATTTATTCTGAAGGGTTGTCTCATTTCTAATCCCCTTAACATTAGGTGCTGCTTCCTGGCCTAGAAAAGATCAGGGCTGACCTCTCCYGAACACATGGATTCAGGTCTGGAAAAGCCCAGGCCCCGACTTGTTTACACCCCCAGYCATACTTCAGTGATTACGCCAGCGGGTAACATGACACCCCACAAATAAGAAACCCATAAAGTGTTTACAAGACAGGCCTGGCAGACACGGCAACCGCAACTCTCTTTGAATATTTAATGAAACTGATAATATATTAACTAGAAATTAAAAGCAGAGCGTTCCTTAAAGGAATGCTTATCACCCGCCCATAGTCTTGTTTTATTGTGAGACGTCTTGAGATGTGTGAGAGCTCAGAAAATTTGTTGAGGATGACTCCGAGCTACTAACATGCCCAAAACTAYCTAATAAGATCAAATAAGYGCTGTGWGCAAATTCTACTAAAATAARYTACTATAATATACTAAAATACTARAAAAATAACCGTTTYTGGCAGCCCTAGTACCAGCCATACGAGCTTGTTTATGATTTCTGACAAGAATAAAAGTATAAAAAGTGTCTATGCAAATGACAAATGCCTAACAATACAACCGATTTAAACTTTAAATTTTTGTACTGCCCGATTTTTATTTAAAACTGTGCACCTCTCTRACTTTGTCCGCCATTACAAGCGAAATCAAATCTCCTGGTCGGCCCYGAAAATGGGGACACATRTGTGGGCCACAAWTGGAGAAGCCTTCGAATTTGGTCTGGATAGCCTTCAGCACGTRGTTGTGATGTAATCAGCCCTCAAATTCAGCTTTTGAAGGAAGCAACCCCTGAATTTGGACAGTCAAGGTTAGCTGTGGCAGCCTTCATGACTTAGACTGACTCCAAATTTTATTGGGTTGCAGATTTAATGGGCCTCATGCAAGAACCGTTGGTACGCACAGATTTGTTCTTAAGTTGTGCGTACGAGTGATTTAGGAGAATTTGTGGCATTCACCAATGTCTTCGTATTCTAAGATTTTTTTCAGATACGAACAAAATTTACGAGTGGTCCAGACCTGTCGTATATTTTACAAGCAGTCAGTCTGCTGTTATCCAGAC
>NW_013955381.1:0-1395 GCF_001266775.1 Austrofundulus limnaeus
AGAAGAAGAAGAAGAAGAAGAAGAAGAAGAAGAAGAAGAAGAAGAAGAAGAAGAAGAAGAAGAAGAAGAAGAAGAAGACGCCAGCTGGATGCGCATGCGCAAAGTAACCAGGAAGTCAGGTTTATCTGTTGTTGACAAACTGGATGTTTCGGATAAAATGGCAGTAACTGGTGAGTAAACTGTGACTCCTGTAGTTTTTGGCAGCAGCTTCAGAAGATATGTTGGAGCAGTAAATCATATTTGTTGCTTCTGTGTGTTATTTGTGTTAGAATTACACAAACCGGTGTAGAACAATGACTGTTCCGTGTGTGCCTGTTGTGTTGTTACAGTTAAAGTCGTGTTATTCCCATATTAATAAAAACTCAGGTCTTAACATGTTTTTCTGTCGTTGAACGGAAGTAAAGSAGTTCATGGTGGAGTGGACAGTTAAAAACACCTTCCTGCCTTCATGTGACACAGACTGGTCCATGTGTAGTGACAGGAACATGAGACATGATTTTAAATTATTTCTTACAAACAAAAACAATCTGAATAGTTTATGTATTTATATACAGTTGGCTTTTCTTTTAAAGTCACCTTAAATACATGTGTGTCAGCTCAGAGTACAACTGTACTGACTCATATATGAGTGCAGATATWTTTGTGATAAATGCTTTTAAAGGCTGTAAAAACTTAGGCCAGAGGTTCACCATGTTAAAGACAACAACACAAAAATGACCCAGAGCTACAAATAAATGACAGATTGGAGCAGATTCATGTGTCAGACTGAAGACTGGACTTTAACTGGTTCATTCTGCAGTTTTACTACSAAGAAATGAAGCAAATAATTAGGTCTGTAGGTGTAAAACTGTTAAAAACAAGCCCAAAGTGATGCAGCTGTAATTACAACACAAGGTGATTCTTYAAAGTATTAAATCAGGACGGTTGAGCAATAATGTTTAACTTTGTCTGTTTAAAAAGAAACAAGTACAACACATTGAAAACTAGTTGTGAAGTACACAAAAATAATAATAATTATGCAGCACCGTAAGTATATCTTGATCGTAATTCTCTTTCTAGGTTCAACACACACTATGTATGGAACAATACAGATATTTAAAATTTATTTTATCAACTTGTCTTCTGAAGATGCTCTGTGTTGAAGGATCAGTGGATCTGTGTTCGACTACTCCACCTAGGCTGTATTTTTGAGCTCAGATCCACTGAGAAACTTACTGTTTCAGCAACATTTATTTTATAAACTGTATTTTTGAGGTTAAACAAATGTTCATAATTAATTTAAATAAATTACAAGTTAAAAGGGACATGGACATTTCTCTTTTGTATCGAGAAAATATCGAACCGTGAGACTAAAGTATCAAACTGAACTGTGAATTTTCTGTATCGTTGCAGCCC
>NW_013955381.1:2395-5037 GCF_001266775.1 Austrofundulus limnaeus
GACCAGGACATAAGGGTGTTCAGGGACTCCAGGGGATTAATTGCCAAATTAATAGTTATTGGCTAAATACCACAGTTAATCGTGATTTTTTTTTTTGCCAATATCGCCCAACCCTAATCATGATTCTCATTTTCAAAGATTCAGAATCGATTTAAAATTTAAAATGTCCCAAACTTGATTAAAAAGAAAAGAAAATCCACAGGTTGTTCACGTCCATGTTGTACCTACCTGAGACGTCCTGACGTCTCATGCAGCTGCTTCTGGAACAGATGAACTCACAGAAAGAACCAAAACAAAGAGGAAACTACCAAACTGGAGGATAGAGAGATTTAACTGGTCCTGTCTTCATTGAATGTGAAGATTTGGGCTCATTTTGTTTTTTACTGAATGAGTCTGAGTTTGACCTCACTTTGTGTAAAGTTTGTATAATGAAGATGAAGAACTTTAGGAACACGATTAACGAGCTCACATTCAGATTTGAGTGAAAAAAAAATCAATTTTGAATCGAATCATGAGAGAGTAAAAGATTTCCACCCCTAAAAAATGATAATAAAATATATATATAGTATATGTATGCACTATATAAATTTGTCTAAGGTTCAACTTGACATACTTGACTGTAATTAGTCTTTTTACATGTATTAATTATGTTAAGTTTATAAGTTAATGGACCATAGAAAGACCCTGACCTGTGATAATGCTTTAAAACATATGTATGTGTTTTCTGTGACGATGTGATGCTGCAGTGTAGGCCCGGCCTGTCTGCAGCCATGATGTGCTGTCACCGCCCCTCCCTGTGCTCACGCTCCTGCTCCTACACTCTGGCTCTTGGCCTGGGCTTCGTYACGTTGGGCACCAGTCGCATCGTGCTGCTCAAGTTCTCTGCCAACGCTGGTTAGTGACGGCCGACACTACAGATCTGACATTTTAACAACAAAGATAAAAAAATATTCATGCATCAGTCGGTGTTTAACTTAGTTTTTCTGTTCCTTTCAGAAAACAAGTATGACTTCCTCCCTGCTTCTGTCAATCTGCTGGCCGAGGCCCTCAAACTGCTCTTCTGTTTGGTCATGTCCATCAGGGTCATAGTCCGAGGTAAATGTTCTTCCTCTGGTTTTWCTTGGATCTGAACAGAATCAGTAGATTTTTTGTTATATTTAAAATGTCAGTTCCATATAAAAGCTTCCCTTTTATTTTTTTTATTTTAGCTTACTCCAGCAAATTAAATCGTATACATGAGGATGGCTGCGTGGGCTGAAACACAATGTGCACGACTCAGAAAACTGCTCTGAAAGTTCGTTACACATAAACTGTTGTTTAAAAAACAAGCTGTGCAAACAGCTGCACAACTTGTGTTCCTTACAAACCTTTGTAAACTCCATGAGTGGGTTTTGTGTATTTTCTCACAATTTTCTTGGACCTTTGAGCTGAAACAGATCGTGGGGAGATTATTTCTCAACATGAACAGTAATTGATTTGTGCTCATTTTACAAGTTGTTGCTTAAATGATATGTCTGTAATAATAATATTAAAAAGCTTTTATTTTCCTCTGTGTTTGCACACCTGTTTTCAAAGAACAGGAATGATCTAGACTGGCCCAAAAGGTGTAACTTTAACATGAGTCTGAACTAAAGCAAAACTTGAATTTAAAATAAACATCTTCATTATATCTGTTACACACACATTACACACAAACACACACGTTTTTCACCTCTGGGTTCAGATTCTCTCATCAGGATCTAGTGATTGTTTTTTGACATCATCTCTAAATTTTAAATCTAACTCAGCAGGTTGAAGAAGTTGTGATGTTTTCTTACAAAAACCACTCTTCATAAGTTTTAGTCTTTTGTAAGAGGATGACAGCTGGTGAAGGAACTTTCTCACTGTTTGTTTAACTAGTTTGGTTTTCAACAACCAGGGCACAATGACACATTTATTTTAGTATGTTTGAATCTTCTCCATGGGATTTAAAATTTCTGAAGAGAGTTACAGTCCAGGAAGACACAGGTCAGTGTGGAAGTCTGGTTTTCTCTCATGTCCACCTTGTATTTAGCAAATAGCAGCAAATAATTTTAGTTGATTTTGTTGTCTAGAACAGTGATTCCCAACCAGCATGTTACAGGGGGTACAGTACATGGAAACATTTTCCAGGTGTGTAAATAAATAAATAAAAACAGCACTGGGATATGATGGTCCCTATGATTTCCACTATGAGGAAAATGCTGACGTTATTGACACATAATGGAATCCATTTGTAAGAAAAATACATATTCAATAAACTGAAGTCATTATTAAAACCACCATTGTTAAATAAACTGATTTTAGAAGGAATAAAACCAAACAACACCAGACGTCTGGATCTCAGTGAGGTTTAATGTTACTGGATCTGACAGGAAACCACACTGGTGAAAAACCAGGAAGTTCATCAATTTATACATGTTCTTCAATGCCTGTGTTCGCCCCCTACTGACCTACGGGTGAATCACAGGCATTCAGACAAAAATCTCATCTACTGTTATCATAACGTTTTAATTATGTGTTGTTATAATTCAAACATGTAACTAATCTATATCAATCAAAACATAATAAATTAAACATTGTCAACATTATAAAAAGGAAAACCTAAGAATATAGTGTTGTGC
>NW_013955381.1:6037-9210 GCF_001266775.1 Austrofundulus limnaeus
GACCTCAAAGTGCACAAGAGACCAACTTCAGCGTTGGATGAGATTTTGAAGCTGAAATCGCGTTCGGTGTGAACGCAGCATGATTCGGACCAAAAAAGCGAACTCTGGTCCGCCTGAAACCCTAGGTCTCGGTTCGATTGAAACGAACTCTGGTGCGGTTTGATTGAATCTTTGAACGCTAAGCAGACCAGAGACCGCTCCAAAAGCAGGAAGYAGACTATACCACATGACATTCTGAGTAATAACAGTAATAAATGTACTTATATGGTGTAAAAACCTCACTGGACGACTGTATAAGGTGGACATCATGTCTCTGGAGCTGGACRTGCTCCTGCTCGATTAACACGGAGCTTCCTCAGCCGCCTTGTGTGTAAAAACAACATTCTCYRTGGTTCTGCCTCATCTTCCTCTCATGCTGAGCTCATTGTTGAAGACTATTTGTTTAGCACATTTAAAAACAAAAAATAAACCCTACAACCACTAAAATGTAACGTTACTACTGTTTGTTTACATTTTGTGAAGAAGGAAGTTGCTCCATGTCTTCTTCTGAGGTTTTCATGTTGATTCCTTCAGTGGTTCTTGGTGCAGCGCCCCCACAGGTGAGGGTGGGAACAGGTTGTTTACAGGGTTTAGTTCAGTTCAGAAACTGCAGTGTGAATTCAAACCACACCAACAGAAAATGTAAACAAAGCTTGYAGTTTTGGTCCCCAATCGAACCGAGTCTACCGGACTATCAGCTGTGAATATGCCCTTTGACTATATACAGTATATACTGTATCACCTGCTGTTAAAGGCAGTATTGTTTTTGTCCATGTGTGTGTTTATTTATCTGTAGTGTCAACAAAATATCTCRAGTGGATTTTAATGAAACTCTCAAAGTAATTATCRAATGTACAACTGATTAATCTTTGGAGTCAAGATGATCAACACAATTAACCAACATTGACCAATGCAAAGAAGTCTGTAGATCAGTCAATTTTACAGGTCCTAAACTAATATTTGGTGTGGTAGTAGCTGAGAGTCATCCTCAACACAAACTCCAAGAGCAAACACATCTTATGAGATATTGCATAGGTTTGTGCATGTTGTCATAAAAGGGTTAACCAAAGCTGCTACAACTTAATAATTTCTCAACATAAACTGATCTTTGTTTAGAAAACAKGCTTGAAAAGCAGTAATATGTGTTATTTACAGGAATACTTGGCCATTCATATTTATTTTAATATGTCCTAAAACCATCATTTRTGCATCATTTCATTTTGTTTACATTATTGTGCTAGTCCATGTATACCACATGTCTTATTTCTGTGACTATCCAATAATTTCTTAGAACTTTCTTAAGATTTTATCTCAGTTTTGTCGTAACATGACTTGATGACATGCTGGTGTCTGCTTTAAAAATACAGTTTTTTAGGAAGAGTGGTTTGTGTTAAATTGTCATGATGTGGCAAGTTGATTAAAGATGAGAATATATATTTTTGATTGAATGTACAGTTACTATTCATGTCTTTTTCAGATTTTACTGTCTGTTTGTGAACATCAAGGGTGGCAAGACACATTAATTCAGGGTTCCCATGGGTCCTTGAAATCCTTGAAAGTTTGTGAATTTGAAAAAATGATTTCAAGGCCCTGGAAAGTTTGTGAAAACAGCCAAAAATTACACTTGTCCTTGAAAGTGCTTGAATGTTTTTTGGGGATTGAAGTTCTTTATTCACACGAAAATGGTAAATAAATAAATAATAATAATAAAATAAAAAACGTACATTTGTTGCAGTGGATAACTCAGGATTACAGTAAACTGACGTGGTTTTCAACAAATAGCCTGAGCCATAGTCATAGTTTTATCCAATCAGAGCAGAGCAGGGCGGGTCTTTGAGCTCAGGTGAAGCACCACAGCTCCTCCTGGACATGTTCACATCCCCTCCTCCCAAACTGAGCTGCTGAACCTCCAGGACATAATTACATGTCCATGTTTTGTAGATATGAATGAAAGGTATAGATTTAATCCAGTTTCTTTCATTGATTCCCAGTTTTCCATTGAATTTACCTGATATTAAACCTGTTTGTTGGTAACACTCTGCGGTAGCAGTAGGTAATTGTTATTGAGCTTGGTTTTTAAATTTGAGGAAATTGGTACTGGAAAGTCCTTGAAAGGTCTTWGAATTTGATGTTGACCAAGGTGTGGAAACCCTGTTAATTGTTATTAAGGAACCTGTTATTGATTGTGTGTATAAATCAGATTATATGCACTGTGGAAAAGTCGTAACTCACGTTTGACTTTMTATAAAAGGTAAAATGACTCCTGTCTGTCCTCAGAGGGACGGTCCTGCAGAGAGTTGGGTTTCTCCTCCAGCTCCTCCTTCCTCTTCTCCCTCAAGTGGGCTGTCCCTGCATTCCTCTACTTTCTGGACAACCTCATCATCTTCTATGTGATGACCTACCTGCAACCTGTAGGTTAACAATAAATCAGAAACGAGACCACAAAAAGAATCCAAATCTTTTTATCTTGTATAAGTTTTATTTTTATCCTGTCTGCTTTTACAAAGTGTCCTTTGTGCAGTGACTTATCTTTTATCTGTTTATGTTGTCCCCAGGCCATGGCAGTGTTGTTCTCCAACTTTGTCATCCTGACCACAGCGGTTCTCTTCAGAATAGTTCTGAAGTAAGTGGCTCATTGCTGTAAAGTTTGCTGCTTTTAAAAACACACKGTGTTTGTTTTTCATCTCTTTTCTTTGTTGGGTGACCTCAGAGAAACAACTCCCTTATTAATGTTTTTATGCACTTGTCGTCGCATGAAAGCAGAAACACGTTGGAATAATGCCAGAAAAGTCTGCGTGTATGGTCGTAATAATGATTTAACTCTGAGCAACAGGCAAACAGGACTCAATCAGGAAGTCCTGTCGGCCCGTCRCTGACACGTCAGCGGACACAGCCAATAATATACACCATGATAACATCATATGAYRTGCTTATAACCAATCACAGATCGCCTAATATACTCTCCAGCCWATCACAGGGCTCCCAGCTCAAAGAGTGTCTTATCAAACAAGAGAGGTCAGTCCGTTGCAGAGTTCTGTTGTCTGGACAAACAGATTAACATTAAAGAGTAACTTACCCCAAAATTAACTTTTTTTAGCTGATAAACTGTCTAGAATGTGTCTAAAATGTTATAT
>NW_013955382.1:0-2311 GCF_001266775.1 Austrofundulus limnaeus
GTATAGTCCCACCCCTTTCTCCTAAAAAAAACATGGAGAACCCAACAAACAAAAAATCCACACATTTGTCCTTATACTGGTGGGCTTAACTCCCTGCCTGGACTCCCGCCACAACTACTGTAAATAACAATAACAAAAAAAATTAATAAAGAAAGGGGTTCCCTTACTTTAAAGTATTATTACTGTTTATGCTCCTTGCAGCACTGATAAATAAATCACTAACCAAGATCTGGACAGACCCCATGTGAAACTCTCGTCCATAGAACAAAAAGAGGAATGTTGTCCCTGAGAATAATGTCTAAAATTAAATCAAGATATAACGCAGGACATAAAGTTAGAAGGTTCATTACAACCTGACAGTCACAATGGATCGATGAGGATTGGACCTGCGGTCAACGCCGGTCCTCGCTGTCCGTCGCTGAGATGATCCTCTTTTTAACGTAGTCCATTGCTTTATTGGCATCCAGGAACTCCTTGTTTTCCTCCCCATGAGAGATGCGGAGCCGTGCAGGAAAAAGCAGGCCATAGCGAACATCTCCTGTTGCGAAGAAGCCTCCTCACCTCCGTAAATGCCGCCCGAGCCCTGGCCACAGCCGCAGTGTAGTCAGATGTGATGATGATCGGAGCCTCCTTAAAACGAAGATGGCCGCGGCTCTGCGCCCGACGCAGTATTTCCACACATTCTTGATAATAGTGCAGCTTAGCGACAATAATCCGCGGCTTACCGCCTGACTTGTTCCCACCTGGAGAGCGATGGGCTCGGTCCACCAGTGGCTCTTTATCCATSTGYAGRACCTCTGCTAGCAGTTTAGCCACTGCTGAAGTGGAGCTGGATTCTGGCGTCTCAGGAACTCCGATAATCCTCACATTGCACCTTCTCATTCACCCTTCCATATCGTCACACTTCTTTTTGAGCCCATCGACTTCTTCTTTCAGTTCCAAGACGGTGGTGCGTAAAGCAACAACCTCATCAGACCATGTTGACAAGCCGTCCTCCACTTCTTTAACGCTCTGCTTAAGGTGGTCCAGATATGCGCATAGTAGCATTGTGCCGTTAGCTACCTCCGCTCTCACCGCTTGTAGCTCTCCTTTAATAAGAGTAAACTCTTCAGCCAAAGCCGCTTTTATTTCGGATTTGATCGCAGCTGAGAGATCGATTTTTATAGCGGCAAGAATGTCCGACTTCAAGGAGAGTGCGTCCACCTCGCTGCAGGAGGGAGAAGGAGGCGCAGAAAATCCGGCTTTAGCTGCAGTCTGCTCCGAGGCGGCGTCGGGCCTAACAGCCGCAGAGCTATAATGTTTGCCTTTCTTCGAGTTTGTCGCCATTCTTCTACTCTTCCAGGCAAGAATCACTCAGGGGTCGAGTCCGGACGGACCAAGTGCTCAAAACAGCAAGGACATTTAGTAGAGAACCACAAACAGAACAAGTCGGAGCGGGAACCCACGCGACACTTCTTACTCCTCAGCCACCTTGCCCCACCCTCTTTCTAAATTCCCTTGTTACTCCAGCCATTCCTGAAGTACCAGTATTGTCTAAAGCTGACAGTAATGACTTTCTTAACTTTTTTGCAATGAAAGTCAAAGATGTCAGAGGAAGCAACTCCCCATCAATGTCTCTTACCTCTTTTTTCTTGTTCTTCACTCACACATTCCATGTCTTCCTTTGATCCAGTAACTTTATGTGACATTTCATCTTGTTTGATTAAATGACAATATCTACAGGTCCAAATGACATTCTTTCAAGGATGTTGTTGGAAAAGTTTTTTTCTGTCATTGGTCCTTGTTTTGTAGACATTTGCAATATTTCCTTTTCAACAGGTGTGTTTCCAAGCTCATTTAAGCATGCTGTTTTTGAACCGTTATTACGTTATTAAAAAAGGCAAACCTGGATCCTACGCAGTTTGAAAATTATAGGCCAATCTCTAAGATCCCATTTTTGTCAAAGCTTCTTGAAAAAGTAGTGGCTGAGCAGCTGATTGCTCATTTGGAAAAACCAACAAGAACAGAACAAAAAAAAGAAAGAAAGAAAACGATTAATCGATTATTAAATCAGTCATCGATTATTTTAATAATCGATTAGTTGTCGATTAATCGATTAATCGTAGCAGCCCTAGTTGAAAGTGAACTTATCTTAGCATTTTCACAGTCTTATCTTGACATTTCTCCAACAATATTCTTGAACTTGAAATCAGAGGCAGTGATTGGTTCATGTCGGTGTTTTTTTCTAATGATGTCATCCAGGATCAGCTTTGCAGCACAGCAGGTGTCACAAATCAGCTCTAAGACTGACACTTAAGAATTACTCCTACAC
>NW_013955382.1:3311-4403 GCF_001266775.1 Austrofundulus limnaeus
CTTTAACTCTCAGCTTTTAACTAAGAATTATTTTACACTTAAGTCCACTCTTAGCAGCATTCTTAAGAGTCATTCTAAGAAGTTATATAAATACGGGCCCTGGGCTTCTGTTCTGTAGTTGAGGACGTCTAGTTTCAAGATTTAAACTGCACAATGTTGGTTTGATAAATGGTTTTCTTATGATTTCATGGATCATCTGCTCAGCGGGATCTCAGGAAGCAGACGCTTAACGTAACATGAGCGTCAGACATAGGTCACTTTGAAAAACATCTAGAATCACGTACGGAATAAATAATAACAATATTAGAATAATTAATCTGGTTTTATTTGTGTGGAAAGATCTGTAGACTCTCCAGTTAACCGGACTGGAGTGTCTCTCCGGTTTTGGACCGAGCAGTTGCACCAGTTGAAGACGTTGCACTGTCTGCATACCTGCAGTGCTCCGTCTCACAGTGAAGCATTCAACATGACTGTGTGTTACTTTGTTTTTCTTTCTTTTTCAGCTTTGTCAGTAAAGATGCAGCAGCTAGGGTTTCATGTCAGTCAATTATTAATATTGTAAATGGACTGTACTTAGGGTTTTATGCTCTACTTAATGACTTCTTGTTTTTTTTTTCAACAGAAATTCTTCTCAATGCTACAAACAGACTGTTGAGCTGGTGGTGGATCCGTCAGCAGCTGGAGAGTGTGGAAAGCCAAACAAATATAAACAGGAACTTACAAAGGGAGTGTCTGAGTTGTTAAACTGCCCTCTAGAGAATTACATTAAAACACTGAAGAGTTATAACATCTCCTCATGTCTCAAGTGGTACAAAGTGAGTTATACTGAAACTTTCCATAAAATATCTAATAATCTGCACTCTGATGTTTTAGGAAACATTGATGCGACAAAAATATGGCCCAAATTAATCTRTAGACCAGTACCTATATTGGTTAAAATTAGTTTGCATCAGTTTAACAGGTGGTTTAAAATTCAGTTTTTTATTCATTTAATTTAAAAACAAAACAAAAAAATTTGTACGCAACAAAAAATATACAAATCAAAATTGAAATGAAAGGAGGCAGAAAGAAGAAAAAATCTTATATCTGCCC
>NW_013955382.1:5403-8680 GCF_001266775.1 Austrofundulus limnaeus
AAGAGTTTGACATGAAAACATGAACAAGGCTATGCAAATGATCTGATTGATATTGTGATAAATTACAACAAAAATAGAGCCAAAAAAGACTAACATGTTGGTTTTACCTGTTCTGTTCTAGAAATGTGTCGTCATACCTGATGGAAGGAACGAGTACACCTACATGAGTGAAACCAAACTCAGGATTAGCAGCACAAGAACCGAACACAGCAGCATCTACACCTGTACTCTGACATTTACCCTCGATGGTGTTACAGGATCGGTATCAGAGACCATTGAAGCAACCGTCAAAGGTTAGAATGGCTGAACATCAGAGCGCTTTTATAAATCAGAACAAATTCTTCACCTTTCTAAATGAACCCATGTCTGAAACACACCTGCTTTGAATGAGTGGATATTGCCAGGCCTCTGCAGATGTTGAAGAGGTAATTTAACCACTGAATCAGGTGTGTTGGCGTAACAAACAAGTTAAACATGCAGGATAGCAGGCCTCGAGGACCACAACTGCTTCTTCTTGTCCCAGAGGATCCTAAGGTGTTCCTGGTGAGAGAGGATTTATGCAGGTTCTGGGTTTGCCCTGTTGTCACCTCCGAGTTGGATGAGCCCCAAAAAGCCTCCAATAGGAGGTGAACAGGAGCAACTGGAATCAAGTTAGATGTGATTCCAAACATTACAGTAGCTTATCTTTGAGGCTGAACCCAACCTCCCTGCAGAAGAAGTTTATTTCAGCTGCTTGCATCCCATTTAGTATTTGGGCCATGATCCATGATAAACTAATAAATTAGAAGCTTTGCCTTTTGGTTCAACTCTTCCTGACCACAACAGACTGGAGCATCACCTCTGTGTCCTCAGTAATAACGTCCACATTATTTGACTTTATGCATTTTCTATTAGCAGTGTGTTACTACCATCAGCTAAAGACAAATCAGATTTTTAATAAAAATAAAAGCTGGTTTTAGCTGTTGTTGTGCCTCATGGGGTTGCCTGTGGGTGTGATGGTTAGGACCATGGACTCACATCAGTTGCATATAAATGGGCATTTAAATAATAATTGATAGTAGCAATTCTGTACCCCTACCTTCATGCGTTTAAGTAAGTAAGTAAAGTTTTATTTATACAGCGCCTTTCACAGAAATAAATACACAAGGTGCTGTACATTCAGGGAATGGGGGAGGGGGCAGTTAAGAAACACCCATTCAAGAAGACATACAAGACAAACATGGGAGAACAGGTGAAACCGGTCATGCAGCAAACACAGCTGCGCTACCTTTAACACAGAAAAACTAAAAACCACATAAGGGAAGATGAGGGAAAAAACATCACGTTATATCAACAATGTGACACACTATGGTGTTTATAAAATAAACCTCTGCAAAGAGCACATTTAATTGTTTAATTTAATGCTGCTTGCAGAAGAGTACTCTTGGATTCCACAAGTTCGTGAACCAGCAAATGAAAYTGTCAAGGCAAAGAAAGGTAAGAAGCATTTTAAAATGTTTCTAATGAAGATTAGATGGTTGTTTATTATTTTAATTTACTTTTAAAACCACCTCCCCTCAGTCCAAAAGACAACAATCTTAACTGTCAATGCTTCAACAAAATGCTTCTCTTAGATACAGTCATATAAAGTGATATATTATTATTAATTCTAAAATATAAACAGCTGAAAGAAGCCTATAATAACATCCATGTGCATTTATATTTCAACCAGTTTCTGCTCCTTCAGTCAAAAAGTCAAAGACTTTTGTTTGAGCTTCTCATCTCARTCTGCCTTTCTGGATCCATATCACTAGAAATTGGTTATTAGGCTTTGAATAATTAAAGTACAAAAATATTTAGCATTGAATGGATATTAGAAATTTCAGGTGTAAAGGCAGCAAAAGAGAGAGAACGCCACAGGAGTGAAAACTTTTCCAAACCAGTGTAGTTTAATCATTATTTATTTACCGTTATTTTACCAGGCAAGTCCCGTTGAGATCTCAGATCTCTTTCTCAAGGGAGGCCTGGGCCTGAAGACAACCTATTGTACATGTTTTGTGTTGTGGGGTAAACCGGAGTGCCCAGAGAAAACCCACGCAAGCACGAGGAGAACATGCAAACTCTGCACAGAAAGACCCCAGGTCTGAACCGGGGATCGAACCCAGGACCTTCTTGCTGTGAGGCGTCCATGCTAACCACTGAGCCATTGTGCTGCCAAATTTAATATGAATGTTTGCGTAAACACCCACTGATAACTGCTGGACAATTTTTGTTGTGCTCATATTTAGACGTCCTGTTTTGCAAATGCTGCCTTCCTGAAATTTGGTCTGCTTGTTTGTCTTTGTGTCTATGGTGTATAATGATGTGATTGTGATGCTGTAATTCTGAGTGTTTTATGTGCTGCAGAACAGGAACCTGCTGTAAAACAGCAATTATGCTGAGTCAGGCTTGATTTTTAGTAATCTTTTCCTGTTAAATCAATCAAATCAAATCAAATCAAATCAAATCAAATCAAATCAAATCAAACCAAAGGCCCGGTGAGGACCCAGGTCCTGGGTCTCATGTATCCTCTCTGGCCTGGGAACGCCTCAGGTCCCCCAGGGTGAGCTGGAAAGCTTTGCTGGGGAGAGGGAGGTCTGTTCTGTCCTGGACCTGTGGTCTCAACAACCTGACTAAGGATAAGCAGCAGAAGATTGATATGTTTGCTGAAATTAAAAACTCTTTCTGAAAACATTTAGTCTACTGAGTAAAAGCGTTTTAATTTATGCTCTTTTTCTTTAAGGGTCAAACTTTATCAGGCAGTGTCTGGTGTTTGTGCCCGGTGGTGAGAAACCCTCAGAAACTGTCTTTTGGACCTTCAGAAGTAATTTTGGTCTTGAGACTCACCCTTCAGCTCGCATCCACATGACAGACAAACGGTCAGTACATTCAAAGTGTTTTAAAATGGTTTTTATCTACTGCTTTTATATGTAACATGCAAACTGTTTGACCAGCATCGTTCTGTTGTTTGACTCTGTTAACTTTTTATTTCTCACCTGGTTATTACAACAGTATGTGGCGTCAGGACAAGCCTACAGGATGGTTCATAGAAAAACGGCTGATTTTCTCTGAACTGAAGGAGGAGGACTTTCACATCAACTACACGTGTCAAGTGAGAAGTACTCGGGGCAAATATTCAGGATATTTTACCTTGATGAAAGAAGGTACTATGTGAGTCTTTCTTTCTTTCTTTCTTTCTTTCTTTCTTTCTTTCTTTCTTTCTTTCTTTCTTTCTTTCTTTCTTTCTTTCTTTCTTTCT
>NW_013955382.1:9680-10201 GCF_001266775.1 Austrofundulus limnaeus
TGTGTGTGTGTGTGTGTGAGAGAGAGAGAGAGAGAGAGAGAGAGAGAGAGAGAGAGAGAGAGGATTGCCAGCTGTGCAAAATTTGTCCTACGTTGCTGAAAGGGGTTGCTGTCTAAAACTTGTTTTGGTGGCCATCGTAAAGTTTTATTTAGCCTGTGTATGTGATTGAAGCAACTGCTTTAGCAAATTTTGTCTTTAATGATCAAGAAATGACTGATTCAGAAGTCATTTTGTGTGTATTTTAGCAGAATTTGTGCTTTGGTATTACTGGTGATATTAGCTTTACTACCCAAGATATAAAATCAGTAGATCTACCTTGCAGATTTGTCATACTCAATAAGGACGGGAAGAAATAGAAGGGAGGAAACAATTATTACACGACTCAGACTAGGGCACACTGGATTAAACAGCACTTCATTATTAATGGGAAAGCATGAGACAGGGAAATGTGAATGTGGGGATGATGAAACAATAGAACATTTTTTTGTATTGTAGAAAGTATAGAGAACAAAGAAAATAGT
>NW_013955383.1:0-6196 GCF_001266775.1 Austrofundulus limnaeus
ATCTACTAGTTTCAACATTTTCTGGTGGAGGACCCCCAGAGCCCCCCACTGATGCCCCCTCACACACATTACAATGCTTCTGATGCTCATTGCTTAGCATTAGAGAGAACAAACCAATACACCTGTAGTGTCCCACCTGTGTACTACAAAACTGAACTGTGTTCTATGAAACTAGTTGATTGTCAAACTGTAGTCCTGGTGAGATTAAAGAGCTGCTACAGTACGTAGTATAATGCAGGTGAACATCATATAAGTGTGAATGAGTACACATTATTGCACCACAGCAGAAACATTTATTTTGTTGTTGATGAATGTGAAGAGGCAGGTTTTGATAGGTGAATGCAAAATACAAAAATATTGCATGGTAGTGCTGCATCTTTGTCTAATTTTTTATATGTACAAAAATTGGGCCGGTCTTGGCCATTAAACTCCCGGGCTGAAAAATTTCCCCACTCCGCCCCTGCTGTCAGCACAAACAAAAGGTCAAAGCATAGTGCTAATGTAATGTATATATTTAGCCTGGCAAATGCATAAATATTAGCAAACTTGCATGTTACAGCAAATTTACTGGCTCATTAGGTTTGCAAATAAAATCTTATTACAAGGGTCACAAGCAAAGGTTCATGACATTAACTTCTGAATCTTAATGTATTTCTGAGACATTGTGACTTTGTTGGTTTCATTTGGTTCATTTAAAACTCAATCAAGTGATTGATTGTTTTTATTAGACAAAACTGACCTGTTGAGAAGATGGTTAGCCAATATTAGTAGAGATAATAGGTTTTATCCTTTAAAGTACTTTGTATCAGTGGTTGGTATTGGTGAGTACCAAAACTGATGTACTTGTACTCATTTTGAGAAAAACTATAGGGACACCCCAAAATTTTTACACTTCCTAAACAGAGCTTCTAACTATAAATATTTGCATTTTGTCAGCTCAGATTATTGAAAGTTTTGAGGCAAAAAATGTTGAGGCTTTATGGAAAATCTTTGTTTTATCTACAGATTGAAAGATCTGGAAGGTAAATAAGAAATTAGAGATGTGACATCAGCGAATAATCTGAATATTTTGAATGGGTTCTTACAACCAATGACATTAAGCAAGTTGTGGACAGTAAAGAACCATTCAAGTTTCATTATTTTTACTAGGGATGCAGCGATACCCGTTTTTCTCAGTACGTGTACTTCAGTTTGGGTACTCGCCAATACCAAGTACCAATACTGAGTTAGAACTTGTACATTACAAAGAGATTATAAAAAAACACATTTTTAAATTAGAACCTGGTACTAAATCAGATACATATCTGATGTTTGTCAAAGCAAACCTCAGTCTAAACACTCATGTCACATTTAATCAGACTTTTACATCAGTGAGGAAGTGATATACAGATAAGTCCAAGTAGTAATGATATTAAACTCGAGTCATACAGTTTAAATCTTGTAGACGTCTTCAGCTACAGAACAGAAATCCAGTTGCTTTGTCTTTTTTCTTTTCCCTGTCCTGGCTGACAGAATAGTCAGTAGCAACTTTACTTAAGATAGTAATGTTGTCGGACCATGTCGATACTAAAGTTCTGGATCAAAACTTTACTTGGTTTTACTTCCAGCACATCGTTGTGACTCCACATCTTCAGCTACAGAACAGAAATCCAGTTGCTTCATCTTTTTCTTTGAATTTTTTATGTCCTGGATGACCGAGAATCCACAGAAACATATCATTAGCCTTATAGCATAATTGCCTATGTCATTTGGTGGGTAAATATGTCATAGGTAATTATGCTATGAGGCTAACGATATAACAGTAACGTTGTTGGACCGTGTCAATCCTTAAGTGGATTAATATTTTAGTTAGCTTTACTCAGAGCACATTGTGTCGCTCTCCTTCCATAAATTCACGCTTCACTGGAGCAGCCAACCAGAGGCAGGAATGTAAACAGTGAACTGAACAAACATGTCAGATAAATATTTAACTGGTTCTGATTGCACAACAACTTCAGAATCGACATGCTAACATGTAGCATCCACAGGTTTCCACACCTGTTAGCTCCTGTAAACAGCAGCGAGCTGAATGTGACGTCAAGTCATCTTCTGAGCATTCATGTCGGCATAAAGCGTTCACACTGGAGTCTAATGGAGGTTGTATTTAAAATGTGAACGCCCTCGCAGAAAAAATGTTATCGGTTCAGGATATCACGGTATTTTAAACGAGTACTTGCAAAACGCTGGTTTCGGGGCCCTATTTTTACTCCTTATAATATCTGTATTTTCAAATCGCTTCTCCTTTATTTTTTTTTCATGCAAAACAGGCAGATAGGTGGAATACAGCAGCTCAAGAAGAACACATGGTTCTGCATAACGTGATGACGTGTATCCCATGACTTAACTTGTTCAAAATCAAACGGCTCTGAAACAAACAGCAGGTCAAGGTCCGGACTCGTTTAAAGAGCCATTCACCCCATCTCTATAAAATATGTTTGACTCTAAACCCCTAAATTATTAAGATTATCTAGTTAAAGGTGAGAAAGCAAAATGTCAGTGTTTATGTAGACTGAATACATCAGTTTAAATCTTACAGCTTGACTATATTCACTGTGATACGTCCAACAGAACTCCTTCCACATCAGCACCAGTTGTTTTCCTCTTTAAAGTAATTCAAGTAAAGTCATCAGAGAATCAGTGAGGGAGAACATGGTGATTGGGCACCAACATCAAAAAGTTATCATCCTCTTCTTAATCTCATTTGCCTAATGTGAGCTCGTTCCTCTCGTAGGATGGGTAATATTGTCTCTGCCTGAAGATAAAACAGTGTGAAGTGATTTGGAAAATTAAAGATGTCAGTCTAGACCCGACTGTGCCTCTGCTCTTTTTATTAAGGTGCCAGCTGCAAACAAGAACGCCATGAATCAAATCTACACGTCCAGTTGATTGTTTGTGTCTCGAGGTGATGCAATCTGGTAAATAGGACACTGAAATTAAAGTAACTATGGCAGCATTATATTATTATTTAGGTGTTTGCCACATACCTATCTCTCAAATACATCCCACCTTTGTATTCGCTCAAATGATCAAACCTCCACATCGAAAACTGACATCATGCTTGTTCTTTAAACTGCAGCTGATTTGCCACCGAGTCCGGAAACCAGCCTTAGCTCCTGATACTAATCCGGGTCCTGTGATTTGAATCACTGAGCTGCTAAATCAGGTAAAGCCTCTGTAATGTCAGTAACACTTAGCTTTCAGCCTCTCCAGGAAAACACTGTGAGAATCAAGAGCCTGATGGATTGAAATCAGTCAAACCTGCTGTCTTCGTTCAAGTTTTTACACTGTAAAAATGTCAAGTTAGCCATAAATGCATGAATTCTATTTCAGCAAAAATACATAAACAGCAACAAGATCCTGCTTGAAAACAAGGTTTCAAAAATCTAATTGCATTCACAGCATGTGAAGGCTGCGGCAAACTGTAAAACCTGTGTTCAGTATTCAGACAGCTTTACTACTCCCTAATATGGTTTGGTTTATGCTTTCACTCTGGAGACACACGAACGTCTGAACAAACCTATCTTTTGGGATATAGTCAATTTATTTTCACCCTACCATGGTGTTAATGAAAAAGAAAAAACTTCAAATAGTCATTGTTACTGTGAATTTTTTTAAAATGTAAAATGTTAGAAAATAGGTCAGATGTAATCCAGTCTGGTGTTTAAAAGGTGCAATAAACACATTGGTTACTCGAGAGAAAAACAAACTAATGTCAGAGTAAAGGCTGTTATGTTGTGAGACGCTTGTTTTCTTAAAAAGAAAAGAAAGTGATGAGGGAGGACATGTGATTCTTGTTGAAATGTTTAGTTTTATTACTGTGTTTTCAGTTTATCAGTCCTCCTTGTGTGTGTCCTTGTCTCTTCAGTCGGAGTTCTGCTCTCTCTGTCAGCCTGCCACGCCCAGTTTGTCACATGTGCAGCCACTCTTCCTATCAGCCCCAGCCCATACAGTCCTTCAGTTTCACCTCACACAACAGTCGTTAGCTAGAGGGGCGTCGGTTTTCTGATGCCTTCTTTCAGTGTGGGGACGCCTCAGGACGCTCCTCAGGTTTGCTGAGATTTAACACACTGTTTTTTTCTGAATTGAGGTACAGCTTTCACTTTCAAACACACTAGAAAGGCCTACTAGCCAATCAGAATTAGCAGAACTTTGATCCAGCAGCAAGTGTGTATTGAGCATTGAACGCAATTTTATGAAGCCAGAAGAAGACACATACAGATTAAAGTGAATAAAGTACCTAAAATCCTGCCAGTCAAGCATTATTGGTTTGTTTGCCAGGTCAAGACCTCCTTGTACCTCCTTGTATTCCTTGTTCTCTGGGTTATCCTTGAGTGTTTTGTAATGTTTCTGCCTGATCAGCATTTTTTGTTATTGTTTTCTGAGAAATAAAAAAAATGTTAGCTCCTTGTGCCAGTCTACAATCTTAGTTCCTAGTTAACTGAAATTGTGACAGATGCTGCTTAAGCTATAGCATCAAGGTGCTACAGCTAGCTGCTACTTGTAAATAATCACAACATAACTGTTTGAAGCAAGACTGGAAGTTAAGTAAATATCTATTATCTATCAAACACATTTGAAGATTTAAACTAGCCCTGGTAACTGTGACCAAATTTGGATCCATGCTTCAAACTGAGTTGTGGGAAAGTATTACTCTGGTACAACCTGCCACATGAACACAAAATCAAAAGAGGAGAAAAACATCAGCAAGATAACTACCAGTCAACGACATCAGACTTTTCAGGATAATATCTACCTGGTTTATAAAAATAAAACAGTTCTGTCCCATAAGAGGATAGATTAGATGATAAGGAACTGACCTGATCTGAGTCAGCTGAACTGGATTTATGATTTGGACTAGGGCTGGACGATATGTCTAAAACTTATGTAACAATTTATCTCTACCTAATCGAATTTTAATATTAATTTGAATAATAAAAATGTCAGAAAAACTACCAAGACCACAATATTTACCGTACCTATAGACCTGATATCATTTAAGATATCTTTAAAATTATGAGAAGTCAGAACAAAAAGCAAGATAACTCAAATTTACTTTATAGTTAGTCTTAATTTTATTCTTGATAACTCAGTGATTTATTGCAGATATCTTGAATTTCAGCCTCCATACAACTTAATGGTAAATCTGACATCGTTTATACTGGTCAGAATGTAGCTAATAACAGATATTTTAATTAACTATGTCTAGTTATAAATCAATTTCAGATATCTGGAATTGTTAAAGCAGATTTTGTGTCACAATGGCTTGCCATAATTGTGTTTCGCAGCCTCCGTTAGTTTATTCATTTCATTTAAAAACAACAACATAAATTCCATATACAATAAAAATACAAATCACAAATAAAATGAAAGGCAGCAGAAAGAAGAAAAATCGAATATCTGCCCCTTTTTAAAAAAATTTAATTCAAAGAATAATAATCTTCAAATAACAAAAACAAAACAAAAGGCGTTAACTCCTTTTTGAGCAACAATTCGTACAGTTGCACATTATACTATTTCATATTTTTTCAACAAACTAACTTTTACCATTCTCTTAAACATAGACACTGATCTGGCATCTTTAACATCACTCTCCAGATTATTCTATAATCTTATTCCTTGGATTGAAGTACACCGCTCCTTCAAACTGTTTCAACTGAATTCAATATGCTCCACACGGCTGCTGATGGGAAGATGTTGATGTTTCAGGACGGGGCCTTAAACTTTTAGGGTGCTTCATTTTCATACACTCAGAATAATATATCAAGCAGAACTTTAACTTTATAACAGATGTGATGTGTTCCTGCTGCGAGTCAGAACCAGACTCCAGGACATTTTACAGCAGAATGAAAACTGATTTTTATCAGACCTTCCACACCTGAACCACCTTCACACCACTGAATTACTGTAAGCTTTTTTTTTTCTTAACTATTTGTTTTGCTTTTTTCCCCAACTGTTGGGCTCAATTTGGTGCAGATACACACTGTGCTGTATGTGGCTTGTTGTTAGCGTAGTATAAACAGTAAAGTGCTGAGCACTGGCATTGAGCCTGTGGGGTACGTCATCATGCAGTGATGTAATTTTTCAATTTTCAATCATTCAAATTTCTATAAAAGCCATATAACCGTTATTAAAATGATTCATATCAAATATATATATA
>NW_013955383.1:7196-8194 GCF_001266775.1 Austrofundulus limnaeus
AATAAATACAAATAAAATGAAAGGCACCAGAAAGAAGAAAAAAGTCTTAAAATAACGTCTCTCGTGTCCTCCAAATGCGCAGTGTGTCCCAATCCTCCAGAGTCGTCTTTAGCCCCGCCCCCTTTGCGCCTTTGATCCACTTTTCGGCTAAGCCCACATTCAAGTGGGCATCAAGGGTATAACCCACAATTCATTGCTCTATGTGATGTTTGAMTTAAAAGGCAGAAATATGTTCACCAAGCACCTTCCAGTCTAGTGGTGGCGGTAATGAGCTTAAATTGGTCGCCAACAACCAATAAAATCAAAAGAAGAAGAACTTATAGAAGAAGGAAGCTGAGGGTCTGGTGTTTATGCCTCCTTCGGTTCATTCGCTTTCTTCTCCTAAAAACGATTGCTGTAGTTGGACGGTCATTTTTAGCAGTACAAATGCCAAAACAGCAACTGGTCCCATCGTTTTGAATGTTGTATTTATGACGCAGAAGCGCAAATTGATGACGTGGTACTGTCCCAATTCTCCAATGTTTGCACACTCTAACCCTTATGTGTACTTTGAGTAGAGAGGCATGGGGTGTAGTGTTTTTGAATACGTTGTTTTTGTTTTAAACTGTTCAAATGTAGCCTACCACACTGTTATTAGGCGTGTCCCAGTACAACTTTTTCTCTTCCAGTACGACACCAGACTCAAGTTTTGGCCAATACTTTTATCGGCCCGATACGATACCAGTGAATCCTACATACCTCTTAGAAGCTAAGCAGTGTTGGACCTGCTTAGTATATGGATGGGAGACGTTTGGGGAATACCAGGTGCTGTAAGAATTGTGCCCACATTGGTCACGAGCAATAGAAAACATTTGACTGTCAACTTTTAGGATGACAAAAATAAAAATAGGTTACATAATTTGTTTACTGAAACATAAGAACATTCTACAATAAAATATTAAATAAAACCCTAAAAACGCTAAAAAAAATCCACTAAAAATAAGAAACTTATTTAAAAT
>NW_013955384.1:0-2003 GCF_001266775.1 Austrofundulus limnaeus
CTCCTAAATCACTCGTACGCACAACTTAAGAACAAATCTGTGCGTACGAACGGTTCTTGCATGAGGCCCAATGTTCCTTTCAGTTACATGACTTCACTGTTTTGGTAGACACACCTTTGTGGCCCTGTAATTTCCGTGTCATCTTTAGCTGTGCAGTTTGTTGTGTTAACTAAGTGTTCTCAGAGGAAGGTGAGTTAAATAAAAACTTGTGTTTTTAGTAATAAAAGCATTATTGTTTTCAAGATTAGGCAAAGTAAACAAGACATGACTCACATTCATTTTGCATATTAACCTCATAAAATCCATCAATTACTAAGTCCAAAACAGTTTGCATTAGATTTGCATTGAAAAGCAGTTGGAGGGATATAATGTGTTTCACAACGTCTGACCTCTATTCCAGGGGAAGTAAGGATGGTTGCAATAAAGATAAGCTTGTAGCTCAAACAATCATCGCTCATGTCCACTTCTGTCAGTAATTTGTCTTTTATCTGTCATCAGATCAGGTGATGTGAGTGCTCTAAAATTTTGACCCTGAATATTATATCAGCTTTGTTTAAGTGACGTAGCTAGATTCCCCAAAAATATCAAACCTCTACTTGGAACAGAAACAAAAACTCACTCCACTTTTGTACATTTTTTTCAGTCTGAATTCAACTGAAGAGATTCGGATGACAGACTGACTGTGTGGTGAAAATATTTTACTGAAGTTTGCATGTTTGGTATGCTGATCTAAACTATGCATTGTTGGTTGTGTCATACCGTTCTGGTCTCTGAGGCATTCATTTTCACTTCTGAATAATAACCATTTCCACTCCTCTATTGTTTCTCAGTGAATTCCTCTCTAGACCCAGAGCGTGGGAAAGGTAAAACATTCCTCATTGCAAAGTTCACATTGCTCACAGAGTTCACAACAGCAATACATGCGGGTGTGGAGGTTATTGTTAAAGGTACTTTATGCTATCCAAAATGTCTTTTTTAATCATGTAAGATTACTTAGTTGTTTGTTGTTGCAGTGAAATGCCATCCATCCATCTATCCATCCATCAATCCTGGACAGGTCAAATTCCCATCACAGGGACACATAGAGGCAAACAAGAAAAGCAATCATTCACACTCTCACCCATACCAAGAGACAATTTAGACATTTTAATATCCATGTTTTAGGTCAGTGTTTTTCAACCCTGGTCCTCAACGCACACTGCCCTGCATGTTTTAGATGCTTCCCCTGCTTCAACACAGCTGATCTCAATTGGTAACTAATTGCAGTTCAACAAAAGCCTGTTAATCATTTGAATCAGGTGTGTCAAAATGGCAAAGAAAGCAGTTCAAAGTGACATTAACATTATAATTAAGACAAGTAAATCTGAAACAAGAAGCATAGTTAAAGAAAGATTGAAGAAAGAATGGCAGAAGAGATGGGAGAGAGATAATAAAGGGAGGTGGTTTTATAAGATCCAAAGGGTGGTCGGAGAAACGAGAGCTGGAAAAAGGAGCAGAAAAGAAGAAAGAGTGGTTGTGATTTGGACATACAGGCCTTAATTATACACTTTTTGCAATATTAAACATAATACAGGTCCTTCTCAAAAAATTAGCTTGTTGTGATAAAGTTCATTATTTTCTGTAATGTGCTGATAAACATTAAACTTTGATATATTTTAGATTTATTGCACACCAACTGAAGTAGTTCAAGCCTTTTATTGTTGTAAAATTGATGATTTTGGCAAAAATATATAGAAAAATCAAAAATCCCTATCAAAAAATTATCATATATTTTTATTCAAAAAAAAAGTCAACCTTAAAATAATTATGTTCAGTTATGCACTCAATACTTGGTGGGGAATCTTTTTGCAGAAATCACTGCTTCAATGTGATGTGCCATGGAGATCAGCCTGTGGCACTGCTGAGGTGTTATGGAGGCACAGGATGCTTCGATAGCGGCCTTAAGCTCATCCAGAGTGTTGGGTCTTGTGTCTTAAGCTCATCCAGAGTGTTGGGTCTTGTGC
>NW_013955384.1:2979-6447 GCF_001266775.1 Austrofundulus limnaeus
CAGCAGGAAGCGAGGACAGCAGGACATGTATGAGGACAGCAGGACATGTATGAGGACAGCAGGAAGCGAGGACAGCAGGACATGTATGAGGACAGCAGGACATGTATGAGGACAGCAGGAAGCGAGGACAGCAGGACATGTATGAGGACAGCAAGACATGCATGAGGAAAGCAGGAAATGCATGAGGACAGCAGGACATGCATGAGGACAGCAGGACATAGATGAGGACAGCAGGACATGCATGAGGATAGCAGGACATGTATGAGGATAGCAGGACATGCATGAGGACAGCAGGACATAGATGAGGACAGCAGGACATGCATGAGGATAGCAGGACATGTATGAGGACAGCAGGACATTCATGGGGACAGCAGGACATTCATGAGGACAGCAGGACATGCATGGGGACAGCAGAATATGCTTGAAGAGCAGTGTGGTTTTGTCCTGGTTGTGGAACAGTGGACCAGTTCTACATCCTCACCAGGGTCCTGGAGTGTGCATGGGAGTTCGCCTAACCAGTCTACATGTGTTTTGTGGATTTGGAGAAGGCGTTCGACCGTGTCCCTCGGACTCCAGTGTGTGTGTGTGTGTGGGGGCGGGGGGTGTAATCTGGGAGTATGGGGTACCAGGCCCATTGATACGGGCTATTAGGTCCCTGTACAACCGGTGCCAGAGCTTGGTCCACATTGCCGGTAGTAAGTCGGACTTGTTTCCAGTGAGAGTTGGACTCCTCCAAGGCTGCCCTTTGTCACTGATTCTGTTCATAACTTTTATGGACAGAATTTCTAGGAGCAGCCGAAGTGTTGAGGGGATCTGTTTTGGTGACCTTAGGGTCACTTCTCTGCTTTGTGCGGATGATGTGGTCCTGTTGGCTTCATCGGAACGTGATCTGTAGCACTCACTGGAGCGGTTCTCAGCCGAGTGTGAAGCGGCCGGGATGAGGATCAGTGCCTCCAAATCCAAGACCATGGTCTTGAGCTGGAAAAAGGTAGGGTGCCTTCTCCGGGTCAGGGAGGAGGTCCTGCCCCAAGTGGAGGAGTTTAAGTATCTCGGGGTCTTGTTCACGAACGAGGGAAGAATGGAACGGGAGATCGACAGATGGATTGATGCTGCGTCTGCAGTGATGCGGACGTTGTACCGGTCTGTCGTGGTGAAGCAGGAGCTGAGCCAGAAGGCAAAGCTCTCGGTTTACCGGTCAGTCTACGTTCCTACCCTCATCTATGGTCACGAGCTTTGGGTAGTGACCGAAAGAACGAGATCGCGGATACAAGCGGCCAAAATGAGTTTCCTCTGCAAGGTGTCTGGGCTCTCCCAGATGGGGTGAGAAGCTCGGTAATCCGGGAGGGACTCAGAGTAGAGYCGCTGCTCCTCCACGTCGAGAGGAGCCAGTTGAGGTGACTCGGGCATCTGGTTAGGATGCCTCCTGGACGCCTCCCTGATGAGGTGTTCCGGGCACGTCCCACTAGGAGGAGACCCAGAGGAAGACCTAGGACACATTGGAGGGAATATGTTTCTCAGCTGGCCTGGGAACACCTTGGGATTCGCCCAGTGGAGCTGGTCCAAGTGGCTGGGGAGAGGGAAGTCTGGGCCTCTCTGCTTAGGCTGCTAACCCTTCATTCCACAGGTGAACAGGTTCATTGAAAACAGATGAGTGTTATGATTGGGTATAAAGGTAGCATCCCTGAAAGGCTCAGTCGTTCACAAGCAAGGATGGAGCGAGGTTCACCACGGTGTGAGCAAATAGTCAAGCAGTTTAAGAACATTTCTCAGCAATTGTAAGTAATTTCATCAGCCTTTAATATCGTCAAAAGATTCAGAGAATCTGGACAAATCTCTACAAGTCAGCAGAAAGGCTGAAAACCAGTATTAAACGTTGATGACCTTTGACCCCTCAGGCAGCTCTGCATTAAAACCCCACATCGTTCTGTAACAGATATTGGCACATTAGTTCATCTCTTCATCTACAATGTAAACCTCAATCATGCAAAAGTAGATATCAACAACACCCAGAAACACTGCCAGCTTCTCTGGACCCGAGCTCACCTGAGATGGACTGACACAAAGTGGAGAAGTGTCCTGGGGTCTGGTGAGTCCACATTTCTAATTGTTTTTGGAAATCACAGACGTAGTGTCCTGCAGGACAAAGAGGAAAAGGACTGTCTGGATTGTTATCAGAACAAAAGCCAGCCTCTCTGATGGTATGGGGGTGTATTAGTGTAACTGTCACATCTGTGAAGGCTCCATTAATGCTGAAAGCTACATTCTGGTTTTGGAGCAACATATGCTGCCATCCAAGCCACGCCTTTTTCAGGGATGTCCTGTACAAACTGAGCACATTTCCTCACTGTTGTTGTTTTTAGTCTCTCTTCTCTACATGTTTATTGTAATTATTTCTATCAACAACATGTTTTTTCTTTTTGTCTCTTTTCCAGAAGAAGGTGCACCTGAACCAGTTCTTCTGTGTTTACCTGTGTCTCTTTCCTGTCCTCCAACCAGCCAGTCGAGGCAGATGGCCGCCTGTCCTGAGCCTGGTTCTGCTGGAGGTTTCTTCCTGATTAGCAGGGAGTTTTTCCTCTCCACTATTTGCTCAGGATGGGAGACTGTGATGAAGTGATTCAACACAATCTGCTGATTTCTTCTTTAGGTTGTTCTTTTCATGTACAGTGCCCTGAGACAACGTATGTTGTGACTTGGCGCTATATAAATAAACTGAATTGAAGTTAATTGAATTGAATTGAATTTTACCAATGGAGGTACAACCCCAACTCCAATGAAGCTGGGACGTTGTGTAAAACATAAATACAGAATACAATTATTTTCAATTGAATCCACTACAAGGACAATATATTTAATGTTCAAATGGTCAAATATATTGTTTTTCTTTTGCAAATATTCACTCTTTTTGAATTAGATGTCTGCAGCCAAAATAAATCTGGGACAGGTTCATGTGTCCCTCTGTGTTCCATCAGCTTTACAACTCAGTGTTTGTGAACTGAGGACACTGTTGAAGCTTTGTCTTGAGTGGCATGAATTTTGTTCCTTATTAAAATTATTTTATCTATAAAAAATCTAATGAAGTCATCACCATATAGATTTATAGGGATACATGGCTCAACAGAGATACTGTAGGACTTTTCATTAGTCTAGCTACAGTACTGAACAGATTGTTTTTATTTTCTTCTAATAAAGATGAATAATATACAGTTCTAGCTTTACGAAGGGCTTTCTTATATGTTAGCAAGCTGCTTCTCCAGGTTAAATAAGATTCTTCTATGTCCTGATGCATCTCAGTAATCCAGGTAAAAAATCAAAAAGAAAAAAATTGATTAGGTCTTCTGGACGGGTTCTTCTCTAATGAAACGTTTCTTCTTCAGTCTGAGAGTTTCAGGCAAAATTCAGGCTTTTAAGCAATGCCTCCATGTGACAGATACTCACATCACATGGCTATCGTTGACACCTAATTAACAC
>NW_013955384.1:7447-9163 GCF_001266775.1 Austrofundulus limnaeus
ATTTTTATTCTCTTCTATTAAAGAAGAATAATCTACAGTTCTAGCTTTACGAAGGTCTTTCTTATACGTTAGCAGCTGTGTCTCCAGGTTAAATCAGACTCTTCTGTTAGTGGAGCGCCATTTTCTCTAGTTTTCTACACGTCTGTTTTAAAGAACGTAACTCTGAATTAAACCAAGGAGTCGACTTCCTCCGATCGATAACTTTCTGTTTTAGTGGAYCAGTTCCATCCAGAGAGGTTTGTATTAAAGTTGTAATATTATCAACAAGACCATGTAAGTTACTGTTGTCTGTGACATTATTCTGTAAGACTAGACTGTGATGTTTCTTGTGGGACTTGGCTCGCCTGACTTCACTCTGCGTGTCACCGCTCCCTCCCAGAAACACCTGGAAAGTCAGAGCTCAGCACAAAGCCGCGGCCCAGAGCGGACCACCAGCTGAAGAACGATGAGCCCGATTTGACCTTCCTGGATCCTCCTGGGGGGTCCAGAAGGACCGAGACCCAGCCGTCCCGACGGTTACTCTTTAGTTCCACATCTTATCAATATTTCTACAGTAGAACATGACTGGACCAATGAGGACCTAACAGGTCAATATTAAATAAGAACATTTTACAGACTGTATCTGGAACAAATGTTGACAGATGACTTGTTCTAATGACTCAGAGGTGCTGCTCACATGTTTCACCCACTCAGGTCTGCAGCAGAGCTGGTTCTGGTTTAAATAACGGGAGGCCTGGTTTAGAAGGGATCCACTACTGAACAGGCAACAGGATCAGACATTTCTGTAGAGGATGTGCAGCACTGACAGCAGTCTACACAGGTGGGCCAGGTAAGGCCCTGTCACACTGTGAACRTTTACACAGATTATGACAACTTATGAACATTTTAAAGACATCTATGTTGAAGATGAACTAAAGAAATCAACTGGAAACTTCTGTCTAGTGTGACGGCGCCTGTAGACCCAGAAAAGGTAACAGTCATGAAGGCCAACGGGTCGGACCTGTGCTGAAACACTCTGTCCCTTCTGAAAGGCCTCAGTACAGGTGTTTCATCATCAACATTCAGTAAAACAGGMAGGTTATTGTAAAGGACGACACGTGTTTGGACCTACTGATATGGTTGGGTTACACAGACAACACCTTTGCTCTCAGTCATTTCTCAAATCCCCTCAACATCTGTGATGGTCTGTTAAAGACAACAGAGTATTCAGAAACACAATCAAACCCTAACAATGCCCACATGGACAATTATAACTTCAGAAAGTGAGAATAATAACAGTACCTGACTGAGTGTCAAAACGAATCAGAGGSATTTTATTACAGGCTGATTAAAAAAGTCCAAAACACAGAGAATCACTGAGAAATTCATTGGTTTGTGATGGGCCTGACCTGACTGAACACATAAAACAGCAGGTTAAACCAAGCCTGGCTGTTAGTCTGGCTGTTAGCCTGGCTGTTAGCCTGGCTGTTAGCCTGCTGTTAGCCTGCTGTTAGTCTGGCTGTTAGCCTGGCTGTTAGCCTGCTGTTAGCCTGCTGTTAGTCTGGCTGTTAGCCTGCTGTTAGCCTGCTGTTAGTCTGGCTGTTAGCCTGGCTGTTAGCCTGCTGTTAGCCTGCTGTTAGTCTGGATGTTAGCCTGGCTGTTAGCCTGGCTGTTAGCCTGGCTGTTAGTCTGGATGTTAGCCTGGCTGTTAGCCTGGCTGTTAGCCTGGCTGTTAGT
>NW_013955385.1:0-274 GCF_001266775.1 Austrofundulus limnaeus
AAGTGACTATGTATTTTGCATTTATTTTACCAGTGAGTTCAGCTTTCTCATCGCACCGCCATTTGCACACTTCTAACCAACTCTGGTAAGTTTGAATTGTAAAGTAATATTTAGTCACTAGTTGTTATTTTACACGATAATGAAAGTGTCGTCAAAATATTGTTAGTCTGGGTGTAGCTGACATTGCAAATTGCAAATGTTAGAACCCTGAGGAATGTAGGAGTTTTTTTTCCCTTTTGCATTCCCTCCTAAAAACTGTTCAAAGTATTGCTTG
>NW_013955385.1:317-1482 GCF_001266775.1 Austrofundulus limnaeus
GGTATAATTAATCACTGCAATAAATTAACTTTTGTGTCTCTTTTTTTGTCACTTCTGCGGTAGATTGCATCAACTCTGTTATATTACAAAATGGCAGTTTCACCAAAGTGAAATGCAATTCTGTCAACCTGTGATTAATCAAGAACCCAGATGTGGGACACAAAATCTGAATTATGGAACTGCAAGTGAAAGTAGTCAAACTGAATTTTTAATACAACAAAATACAGCTTCGAAGCAAAATAACTCCGATTTAAAACTTTATATTCAGCTTCAAACAATTAAATTCTGTTTCCGTTTAGTGAAATTCATTTTCAAACCATTGCATTCAATTTCAAATTCTGCACATACAGTCAGTCTGAGCAAAGTGGGATTTAAATACAGTTTGTAATGTGGATTTTTTTTTTTTAGCTGACACTTTCACACCAAAATAAAAAATTTTAGTTTATTAAAAACAGAGATTGTGCTGTCAGTGGCTCAAAGTCTCACCCCAAACTCAGATCAGAACTTGAGAGACTTGTATTAATAACATTGTCAATCGTGGTAATTGTGTCCCTTTTTGTTCTGAAGAAATGCTGGTGCAAGTGGAGTATAATGCGTCCCAGAAATGGGTTCGAGTTCCACTGACTGATGACTGCTACGATTACTCAAAATTCATTCAAGAGGGTAAGTTCAATGCTAACTTTGTACATGGCAGCTGCTGTTAAATGAAGCAATCCTACCCACCCTCACCCCACCCGTCACAATTGTTGTTTTTGCCATTAGGAATTTGTAGTGCAGTCAGTGCCACTGCTGAGCCTTAGTCAAAAGTCTGGAACATAAACTCTGGGAAGTCATGTTATGGCTTCAAAAAATGAACAGCACATAATCAAATTCAAAATATATTGGTGGATTATGCTACAAGTAATTGCATGTTGGTTTTAAAGCACAATAGACAGTCACCGTGTAAATAATAATTGGTTTACCTGTTTAGAGGCAACACCATTTCAAATAATGGCATGCTATAACTTGAATGGGGATAAATTATGTTGTTCAAAAAAGAAGTGGAAGATACAGGTCTATCTATACTTAGCACAAAAAGTAAGTCAATTTTTGTTTAGTAGATTATTTCTTTGTTGTAACAATACTCCTTGGCAATAAATCTTTTTGCGGGCATCTGATTGGCAGA
>NW_013955385.1:2384-3511 GCF_001266775.1 Austrofundulus limnaeus
TCATATATCTTCAAAAAACTTGCTTTTATCTGTCTCTTAAATATACACATTGATCTAACACTTTTAAAACACAATGTTAAAATAACTTGAATATTTTTGGCATTCTAGCACAGAATACTGTCAAATGTAAAAACAGTCCAAAAATACAATCAAAAATGCATTCATACATGTCTCAAGTCTAATTATGGCAAATATGAACAATATTTTGCTATGTAACACAATCATGTCACAAGCAATACTACATAAGCAAGATGTACCACCTGTGCAGTGTGCAGGGTTTCTTCCTGATGGAGTCTACACTCTGGAAGGAAAAAAATCCCCCTCAGATAAATGCTGTTCTTTGTACACAAATCTGTCCTTTATATACATTATAAAAACAGGTTCTCCCGGTGGGGTGGAAGACTCAAACCTCTGAACTAATTGACACAATTTCTGTCGTGCAACTACAACAGAGACAGTTTCAACAGTTTGGATGGAGGATGCAGAGGCCTCAGAAACACTCTGATAATCTCAATCTTGTAAAAGTTCTCAGTCTTTGACTTGTGTAGAGTTTTACTCATTTGGTTAAAGCGCCTCTTTGCATCCATTCACCTCTGGGAGATCTTAGACATTTTCAGACTTACTGGCCTAGAAAAGTCACACACGGCCCAAAATGAATTATGTCTCTACAAGACCTGGTGACCTCACAGCGTGGGCTGATGTTGATTAAATGTGTAGCGATGACTTTGTTCTTGAATGGCATTTTTAAAATGTTTCTTCTGTTATACATTTAGGGTTGACTCATGAGCCAGCACCTTTTGTCAAGTGTGTGTGTGTGTGTGTGTGTGTGTGTGTGTGTGTGTGTGTGTGTGTGTGTGTGTGTGTNCAGTAAACCCCAGCTGCTGTGAAAAACCCGTGAAGAAGCTTTGAAGTGCACGAGTCACTGCCTCTCCAACACAGGACAGCAGGTGCACGCAGCCTCTGGTCAGAGGGAAAGGGAACGTTCTGGTAAGTGCTCTAAGTGTTTCCCGGACAATTTTAACAGAGGATTACATATTTTATACTTTTTAAGAGTCGTTATTTTACAGACATGTTCAACTTGAGCGTGAACTCCTGATTCTCAAAGGAGCACAGTTGCTGCAGAAGCG
>NW_013955385.1:4352-5163 GCF_001266775.1 Austrofundulus limnaeus
AAGTCTAATTATATTCATTACCCTCTCAGTCCTTCATATAGGCTTTGTTGAGGTAATAATTCATTCATTATTGTTCTCAACTAGTTATGTGCTGTACAAATTTTAGTGAACTGTGTACAAAAAGTAGTTGATAAAATGTACTATTTAAACCAGCAGCTCATTGTCTACAAGTGCTATTTGAAATCTCTTCTAATAATAAATATTTGTGTACCTTTTTGTTAAAATGAAATGTGAGTAATAACTTATAACAATACCTTGATTAGCCTTATTATACATTAATGCTTATTTAACCTTGAAATAATTATTAATTAATATTATTCATTCTTAATTACCTATATGTTAGTACATCCATACATACAGCTTTACACATAAAGGCCAATTACTTCCAAAACCATAGTACTCATAGATTTTTCATGCTTAATAACTCATGAATTGACTATTGTATATACTGTGTGTGGGTAGGTGTGGGTGTTTGTGTGTTTATGTATGCAAATGCTTGTCTAAATGTACTTCCACAACATGTGTTTGATATGTATTAATAATTACAGAATACTGCAATGCATCATTAGTAGATTGACGTAGTAGATGTATTTTTGTGTACCCTTATAAAATTAAGCCTATTCATGCTTTAAATGGTAAATGGACTATACTTATATACAGGGTTGCACATAAAATGTTTGTTCTGGTTCTCAGGGGAGAACCTGGGGTTGTTGCCTGGTGCTCCTATTTTCCTTCACTCATTGAACACATTTATCTAGATGGGTCAGGTCATCTAACGTCCCCCTGTTCTGTTTTATGACTCCTTCAGCTG
>NW_013955385.1:6000-6407 GCF_001266775.1 Austrofundulus limnaeus
TGTGTAATCCCACCACAACAGGAAATGACAGATGTCTTCCTCTGTTGAAAGCCCAACTGGTAGACAAAGAAATTGATCAGCATTTTTTTTTTGTTTTGTTTTGACAATGTTGACTAATCATTGCAGCCTTATTGTGAATGTCCTTTTGAATGGAATGGAATTTATTTGTTGTCTTCTCTGTTGTGCGATAGGAGCATTATTATGATCCTCGAAGTGGACAGGGCTATCTGGCTTATCGACTGAAAACTGTTCAGCGTAACACAGCAAGTGATTTCAAGAGTAGCTCTAAGTCAGCTCATCCAGGTGGCCCAAAAAATCAGAGGGAGGCTTTAACATCTGAACAGCTGTTTGGGGATGAATGCAAAGAAGCAATGTCCATAATGAAGCATTCGTCAGACAAGGAAGTC
>NW_013955385.1:6995-8152 GCF_001266775.1 Austrofundulus limnaeus
AAAGGTAAATAATCTATTTGAATCAGTCGTGTTGAAGCAGGGACAAATCTAAAACTTGCAGGACACCAGCCCTTGAGGACCAGAGTTGGACATGCCTGACTTAGGTAGTTTACAAAATTGCAGAGTAATAAAATAAAACAAAAACTCTTGGTGGACTGAAGATTGGCATAATGTCCTGAGATGTTGTCAGCTGATAGAGGGAGTCATAAAACAGAACAGGTTGACATTAAGATGCCCTGATGTCCCTCTAGATAAATGTGTTAAATGAGTTAAGGAAAGTATGAGGACTAAGCAACAACCCTAAGTTCTCCCCTCAGAACAAGACCAAAAATTGTATTCACATCCCTGGTTATTAAACATTAACAAACAATGAGTATGTTGATTTTGGAAGTAATTAGCCTTTATGGGTAAAGTATTAATACATATGTTAATGTATACCTTATTAAGTATGAGTCATCCTTAAATAATGTTTTCAAGGTTAAGTAAACATTTAATAATGATTAAGCAATGCTAAATAAAGTGTTACCGAAATATGTAAATTGGCAGGGTAAGATGAGTATTTTTGTTCTCTTTCAGTTCATGATAAATTCAGCTTGGCAAGCGGAGTCTGCTTAGACCTGAAGGACTCCTCTGGAGTCGATGTGGATGCTGATATATTTGATGAACTCTTGAGGTCTTCAAAAGTGTCTTTCAAAGTATTCACCGAGCACCTTGGTAAGACATTAAAGCAAAAGTGTCTTTTAAGTTGTTTATTGACAACTGTTGTGGAGAACAAATTCAGTTGGATTTTATATATATGGCACTTAAGAGGAAATTATAGTTTACCAAAGTGCACAAATATAAGCAGTAAAATAATTTGTTGAATTGTACTGACATTTATGTGTGTTGAAAACTAATCAAGCTTCTAAATTTTATATAGTGGCTCCCATTGATGACAGTGACTTCACAGACACTTCCTTCTATTCCGATGATGGGTCATTGACGTCAATCGAGTCTCCAGCCTCGGCAAGCTCATCCTCTACAATAATTACAGAGAGCACCAAAGCACAGAGAAGACGACTGGTGGAAGGACCACCTGACAGTAAGATGGCAAAAGATGTAAGTTCTGTCAAGGGTTGTACATGGAATGTAGATCCATTTTCAAAATTCATTAGATG
>NW_013955385.1:9152-9785 GCF_001266775.1 Austrofundulus limnaeus
ATCAGAGGGAGGCTTTAACATCTGAACAGCTGTTTGGGGATGAATGCAAAGAAGCAATGTCCATAATGAAGCATTCGTCAGACAAGGAAGTCGTTAAGGAGAAAATGAAGAGAACCTTTAAGCATAGACAGAATATGCTACGTGATCTGGAGCAGTCATCGCTCATCTTGGATCACTTTGAAAGATTCTTGGATACACCGGGCTTAGTAAGAAACTTAGACTTGAATAATTGATTGATATTTTGTAAATGTATTTTGATGGAATTTCTTTTTTGTCTGTGTTAGGTTGAGCAGGACTTTAACATGCTCTTTGATGAAGACATATCGGGGAAGTTCCTTGCAAAATGGCCAACATTCTACAAACCGAGAGTCATCACTGTCAGCAAAAGTGTTCGACAGAGTGCTTATCTGGATGACCTTCTGTCTGCTCAGGAGGAATCAAGTGACTATGGTGGGTATTAATAAATAAAAATGTTCAACAGAACATGTGCATTTGATTCTAAAGATGGTGTGTGTTGTGATTCCATTAGAATGGGATAGTGACTTGGCAGCCATTCTCCTGCTGGTTCATCTCTTGCCTCCAACTGCGAAGGGGAAGAGACAAGGAAAAATAAGTACAACCGATGCTGCTGAT
>NW_013955385.1:9877-11058 GCF_001266775.1 Austrofundulus limnaeus
AGCTCATCCTCTACAGTAATTACAGAGAGCACCAAAGCACAGAGAAGACGACTGGTGGAAGGACCACCTGACAGTAAGATGGCAAAAGATGTAAGTTCTGTCAAGGGTTGTACATGGAATGTAGATCCATTTTCAAAATTCATTAGATGACATGTGGCATCTGTTTCAGATTGTCTATGTAGCTCTGCACCAAAAGCCAGGGGGAGAAGATGTAATAAAAGAGTACAACAAGACCAAAGGTCTCTCTGATCCAACAAGAAAGAAACTTGTCAACATTTTAGTGGCAGATATGATTGAAAGTCATGGGTATGTAACCAATAAGCCTTACTTATTAAATACGAGAAAAGTATCATTTTTATTCAAAACACTTTGCAGAGTTGGTGTGAGTTTGTTTTACCCCTATGTGAAATATAATATGTATATTTTTAACTGTTTTGTAGGAGGATCCCTCCTGTCAATATCCGTATTACCTATGCCCTGGGAATTGTCTCCCTCTTCCCCAATTTGAAAGATAGTGGCTCACCTACTGGCTATGTGAGTATTAATTTGAAGGACCCCTGACGGTTTTCTTCTTGGGTCATGATCTGTTTGGATGTCCTAGTGTGAACTAAGACTGGAAAAAAATTACTTCTTAAAAGTTGACTATTCACTTACTATTATGACAATTATTTGACTAAACAAATGATGAGACCATTTTGAAAACTAAGCAGATAACTTAAAAGTAAGTTTACATGCTGTTTTGAAGTTTTTGATACTGAAGTTGAGTACAATAATGCACAATATGTGTAAAATAATATGCTGATTTTCAGTATTTTGTTTTATATTTCCAACAGAACAGACAGCATTTCAAAGATTACATGTTTAAGAAAAGAGCTATGTGTTTTAATCTTTTTGAACAACAGGTAGTGTCCTGTGCACAAGTTTAATCACCATTTCACGAGGTGAGGTCTTACAACGTTTCAACTGATCAGGCCGCTTTATCGGTTACCGACATATTGTGCACATATAACTGAATGCTGTTATGCATGTGGAATCCCACCACAACAGGAAATGACAAATGTCTTCCTCTGTTGAAAGCCCAACTGGTAGACAAAGAAATTGATCAGCATTTTTTTTTTTTTTTTTTTTTTGACAATGTTGACTAATCATTGCAGCCTTATTGTGAATGTCCTTTTGAATGG
>NW_013955385.1:12058-12486 GCF_001266775.1 Austrofundulus limnaeus
ACCTGGTCTTGTTGATTATTAAACACTGACTGGTGTTAATTGTAACACTATATATTAACACTTAACACTATTGTATTGTTAATTTAACACCCAGTATTGTTGAATATTAAACAATGGCTGGTGTTAATTTTAACACTNAGCATTTCTTTTGACTGTTAAAGTCATTACAGAGTATTTTGATGATCATCTGAATGCTTTCAGTATAGACATTGTGGATGATGTGCTTGCTATTATTTGTGTCTGAACTAATATATTATCAGCCTTATGACAGGCAATTTTCACCTGAAGATGATGAAAAAACATATATTGTGCCACGCTGCTGTTTTATATGAGCTGTGCATTTTGTGAGGTCTTTAAGGTTCTAATAAAAGGTAAACCTTGCATTTTTGTGTTGTTTTGAACATTTACATATTTGAGTGTAGGTATTG
>NW_013955386.1:0-886 GCF_001266775.1 Austrofundulus limnaeus
GGTTAATTGTGTCGCCTAAGAAGGTTCTTTCTAGGCAAGCTTGGGCTCATTTTCTTCATCTTAAAAAGAACTTTCCAACGGCACCAAGTTTACTAATATCAAACGTTCCTACGTGAATCACTGAGCCCAAACGCACTCCATAATTTAAGTCTATGGGGCCTACAGCTCCAAATTCGCGGGTTAATTGTGGTGCCTAGGAAGATGCTTTCTAGGCAAGCTTGGGCTAATTTTCTTCATCTTAAAAAGATCTTTCCAACGGCACCATGTTTACTAATATCAAACGTTCCTACTTGAATCACTGAGCCAAAACGCACTCCTTAATGTAATTCTATATTGGAGCCTACAGCTNCAGTAAACTTGTGCTCCTAATGCTTTCTTATGCAAATAAAAACATTTCCAGCTATTTTTTTTTACCTGTTTTACTGAAAAATACCTTATTCATTTAATACACCCACCCAGCATTTGCAGGGTTGTTTGGGGTCCTTAACATGCACCTATGGCCATCAAATTTTCAGGGTAGTTTTTCTCAGTCCCCATCTACCTGTCCAGAAAACTTTGTCAGATGTTGTGCTTTTTGGGGGGAGTTATGTGTAGAATTGAGGAAAAAAACAGTCGGGACAGGTCAGCAAAACATGGCCGCCATCCCCTCACATTGATCAATGAAAATGTGTGGTTCATGCCCATAGACAACCACTTTGCGATCCCACGTTTCCTCAACATTCAGAGAAGTTGGGCAAAATGTCTCCACTGCCCAGAAAATGCCAGTTTACTCACGGCTCTGGGGCCAAAATGTACAATGCTCCAGGGACCCAAAAAAAAAACAAAAATCAAAATGAAAATTGACTAGCAGGCATAATTTCACACCCAGATTCCAACAGTCTTGGTC
>NW_013955386.1:1810-2661 GCF_001266775.1 Austrofundulus limnaeus
AGTTTACCCAGATTGAACATTCCTACGCGAATCACTGAGCCCAAACGCACTCCGTAATTTAAGTCTATGGGGCCTACAGCTCCAAATTTGTGGGTTAATTGTGGTGCCTAGGAAGATGCTTTCTAGGCAAGCTTGGGCTCATTTTCTTCATCTTAAAAAGTCCTTTCCAATGGCACCATGTTTACCCAGATTGAACGTTCTTACGTGAATCACTGAACCAAAACGCACTCCGTAATTGAATTCTACGTATATTGGGGCCCTACAGCTCCATTTTCCCGGGTTTATTGTGGTGTCTGGGAGGGAGCTAGGTAGGCATGCCTGTGCTCATTTTGTTTGTAATGAAAAGACTTTTCCAACAGTACCAAAATTACTGGGAACTAACGTTCGTACACAAAGCAGTGAGCCAAAAATGCACTCAAAAACAAAATGTCCGCTGTTCCCTCATAACCATATCAAAGTGTTGGAGGTGGACACCAGTGCCTATTTATGCCCATTGACCTGATGACCAATCCGGGGGGGTGGGGGTCGCTCATTTCTAAGTTGTCAGTCTGTCCTTCGTGACCACGCTATGTTTGCTCAGAAGAAACACTTCCACACTGAGAGAAGGAGCCAAATGCACTAGTCTCACACCTGACCTGTACATAAGATTTGTCTGTGATCGAACAGTGTCAATCAGTGTCTCTGCTAGAAGGCCGCACCACAGCACTTGGAGAGGTTTCCAGGGACTTGTGGGCCGTGGTAGTGGGCTAGAAAGATGTGGGTGGGCTTGTTATGATTGGAACAAAAGGTCCTTCGTGATGATGCCCTGTTTGTCCCTGTAAACCTTTCTTGTGCCTGGAAAGTGCCGGGAG
>NW_013955386.1:3568-4022 GCF_001266775.1 Austrofundulus limnaeus
TCCAGTCACACTGGTGTGACCAGTCATTCGAGGGAGATCGCTCCCCCTCGAATGACTGGTCACACCAGTCGTTCGAGGGGGAGCGATCTCCCACCGAAACAAACTTTCCATACTGGCATCTTTAGAATACATTGAAGTAGTTAACTGTAAATTTGTATTACAGCATAACATTTCATTTAGGGGTGGACTAGTTTAACTGTTAAACTTCTCAATTTTAGCAGTCGCAACAGTCATCCAGTGAGAGTGACGATACCATAATCCTTGGTCCAACACCAGGTGGGGTAATCCAGGACAAGAGCGTGCCTGAGCTCACAAGAACTGACAGTGTGATTGTAAGTTTATCTACAAACATCACAGTCTAAACTAAAAGATACATGTGCCCTTTCAAGTAATCTTAAAACTCACTTGGGCTAGAAATTCAGTTTTTCCTGGATTAGTGTACTTTTTATTATTA
>NW_013955386.1:5104-5930 GCF_001266775.1 Austrofundulus limnaeus
TCTATGGGGCCTACAGCTCCAATTTCGCAGGTTAATTGTGGCGCCTAGGAAGGTGCTGTCCAGACAAGCTTTGGATCATTTTCTTCATCTTAAAAAGACCTTTCCAATCGTTCTACACGAATCACTGAGCCCAAACGCACTCCGTAATTTAAGTCTATGGGGCCTACAGCTCCAAATTCACAGGTTAATTGTGGTGCCTAAGAAGATGCTTTCTAGGCAAGCTTGGGCTCATTTTCTTCATCTTAAAAAGAACTTTCCACGGCACCAAGTTCACTCAGATCAAACGTTCCTATGCAAATCACTGAGCCAAAATGCACTCCATAATTGAATTCTATATTGGGGCCTACAGCTCCAAATTTGCAGGTTAATTGTGTCGCCTAGGAAGGTGCTGTCCAGACAAGCTTTGGATCATTTTCTTCATCTTAAAAAGACCTTTCCAACTGCACCAAGTTTACCCATATCGTTCTACACGAATCACTGAGCTCAAATATACTCCGAAACAAAATGTCAGCCGTTCCCTTATAGTAACCCATTCAAAGTACCAGCCAGTGCCCCTCTAGTTCTGTTTCATGCCCATTTTTCCGGCCGACTCCAGTGTGCATTTTCTTGGGTTCTGGGGGTGCAGGAGTGAAAAAGTCAAGAAAGCGGGTGCTACTTTTCATGCTCTAAAGCTGTCCTTGGAGGCCAAACACAATTTACTTGAAATCGACCTTTCCAAACCGAGATCGGGGCCAACCGCACTCCCGTGACCTCACGGTGCTATTCCATGTACCCAACACAGAAGGCCAAAAAAGACACCTGAGCAAGGCCTCCGGGGGTCTTGCGG
>NW_013955386.1:6848-7673 GCF_001266775.1 Austrofundulus limnaeus
GTGTCAATCAGTGTCTCTGCTAGAAGGCCGCACCACAGCACTTGGAGAGGTTTCCAGGGACTTGTGGGCCGTGGTAGTGGGCTAGAAAGATGTGGGTGGGCTTGTTATGATTGGAACAAAAGGTCCTTCGTGATGATGCCCTGTTTGCCCCTGTAAACCTTTCTTGTGCCTGGAAAGTGCCGGGAGAGTACCCTGTTAACCTTTTGGATATCAGGGGTCGTAGTTCAAATTTGGCCTCCCTCAGTCCTCTGACCACCCAGAGACCTGAAAATCACAGGGCATGGTCAGGACACAGCCTACATCATAGCTCACTGATACATCATNCCGCACTCCCGTGACCTCACAATGCTATTCCATGTACCCAACACAGAAGGCCACAAATGACACCTGAGCAAGGCCTCCGGGGGTCTTGCAGACTGTAGGAATGGCCTAGAAAGGCGCGGGTGGGCTCGTTGCAATCGGAATGATCAGTCGAACACAACAACATCCGGTTCGCCCTCGTGAACCATCCCCCTGCCCAGTGAATGCCTGGATAATACCCCCATGGCCTTCAGGAGGCATTGTGTGCCACATGGTCAATTTGGTGTCTCTCAGACCCCTGACCACTTATGGACCCCAAAATTGGGTGCGAGGGTCATAATGCAGAGCCGAAAAAGTGTGCAAAATTTCATGGTCTTCAGAGAGGTCCAAAAATTCCCTAATGACCTTGAGATTTGACCTTGACATATGTTGTACAGGGGTTCTCCTTGAGCGTAACAATACCTCCCCCGCATCCATACAACCTTCCTACGCGAAATGGCAGCAAAGGTCACGGCAAAGGTCACG
>NW_013955386.1:8673-10210 GCF_001266775.1 Austrofundulus limnaeus
GTCCTCTGACCACCCAGAGACCTGAAAATCACAGGGCATGGTCAGGACACAGCCTACATCATAGCTCACTGATACATCATCCAGTCTGTCCAAAGTTGTGTGTGTCATCAGGGAGACTGGCTCATGAAACCAGGAGGACTTGGGACATGGGACGTTGCAAAATGACATGTCAGCCATTTAAATGTTATTTGTTGGTGTATTTTTTGTGATTCTGAGGGTTTTCAGCCCTCCTAGGCTCCTTTTACATGGTTGTTGGAGGTTTACACCCCTCCTAGGCCTGTTTTACCAAGTTTTTGGTGGTTTACGGAGATTTTTTAGCACTCCTCAACCCCTTTTACCTTGTTTTTGGAGGTTTTGGGGGGTTTTTAGTACTTACAAGCCCGTTTCAACATGTTTTATGGTGGTTTTTAGTGGTTTTGAGAAGTTTTGGGCTTTTCTAGATCCATTTAACATGGTTTTTGAAGGTTTTCAGTAGTATATTTTGCCCTTCTAAACAAGTTTCACCTTGTTTTTTGTTGTTTTGATGGGATTTGGATCATCCTTGGCCTCTTTTACCTTGATTCTGCTGGTTTCTGGTGGATTTTGATGGGGTTTTGTTATTCGTCCTCGGCACATATTGCATCGTTTTTGAAGGTTTTTAGCAGTTTTTCGTCCTTCGTAGTTTGTTTCACCTGGTTTTTGGTTGTGTTGATTGGTTTTTACCCACCTAGGCCCAAATTACATGGATTTTAAAATTTTGAGCATTTTTTTGCCCTTCAAAGCCAGTTTTACTTGGTTTTTGGTGAGTTTTTCATGCTCTTAGACCCGTTTATATTGTTTTAGGTGGGTTTTAGTGGTTTTGACAGGCTTTTGGCTCTCCTATGTTACTCTCACTTGGTTTCAAATGTTTGTTTAGGATTTTCTCGCGGGTCTGTCTCACCTTTTTTTGGTAGTTTTTAGTGGTTATGATATATTTTTGTGATGATTGGTTCCTCCTCCTAATTGCCTCAACTGTCGATGATCCTCCTGATGAACTCCTGGGCTTTAAGAGTCTCACTCGGCATCCTGGTCTTAGCTGAAGCATCGCACCATTCTGGTAGTGAAACTGAAGCCGCTCTGTTAATAATGCAATTCTCTAAGTTTATTTACCTTGGCACATTCTTGTCTACCCTAAGCTTTGCCACAATGTGTCCTGTTCTGAGCTCACCTCCTGGAGTATAACCGCCCCTGCTAAAGAATCAACCAAACAGCTGCAGCTGATCCAGAACGTTGCTGCTGGGATTCCCACTAAGACCAGGAAGATAGAGCACATCAGCCCACTTATAAAGTCCTTCCACAGGCTCCCTGGTACCTCAGAGAATAGACTTTAAAATGTTTCTGCTAGTTAAGAAATCAATGAACAGCTTAAAGACATGTTGTCATAGAAACCTTACAGACCACTCAGGTCCTCTGGTTCTGGTCTACTCCGCATCCCCAGAACAAGAACGAAATATGGGGAAGCGACTTTCAGTTTTTACGCGCTACTAATCTGGAACAAACTTCCAGAAAACTGTAAATT
>NW_013955386.1:10501-11561 GCF_001266775.1 Austrofundulus limnaeus
TCCTACAGGGAGTTATGACCTGCGGAAGGTGGAAAGAAACAGGCAGGAAAGGCTCCCGGGCCTCCACTTGCTTGCAAGTTAATTTTGTACTTTTACTTTGTCCTGGCATCACCACATTGACAGGGTGTATCCTCAGGACCTCTTCTATCCCTCCAAATAGTTTAGTGGCTCTGGCTTTTTCCTATTACCCGTGGTGGCTCGTTGAACAACAGACAAGCTTACAATGGAAGTCTGAGGGGCCTACAGCTCTAAATTTGCGGGTTACTTGTGACGCCTAGGAAGCCGCTTTCTAGGCAAGCTTGGGCTCATTTTTGTCGTCTTAAAAAGACCTTTTCAATGGCACCAAGTTTACCCAGATTGAACGTTCCTACGTGAATCACTGAGCCCAAACGCACTCCGTAATGGCATTCTATATTGGGGCCTACAGCTCCAAATTTGCGGGTTAATTGTGTCGCCTAAGAAGGTGCTTTCTAGGCAAGCTGGGGCTCATTTTTGTCTTCTTAAAAAGCCCTTTCCAACGGCACCAAGTTCACCCAGATTGAATGTTCCTACGTGAATCACTGAGCCCAAATGCACTCCATACTGGAATTCTATATTGGGGCCTACAGCTCCAAATTTGCGGGTTAATTGTGTCGCCTAAGAAGGCTCTTTCTAGGCAAGCTGGGGCTCATTTTTGTCTTCTTAAAAAGCCTTTTCCAACGGCACCAAGTTCACTCAGATCGAACATTCCTACGCGAATCACTGAGCCCAAACGCACTCCGTACTGGAATTCTATATTGGGGCCTACAGCTCCAAATTTGCGGGTTAATTGTGTCGCCTAGGAAGGTGCTTTCTAGGCAAGCTTGGGCTCATTTTTGTCTTCTTAAAAAGCCCTTTCCAACGGCACCAAGTTCAATCAGATCGAACATTCCTACGCGAATCTATATTGGGGCCTACAGCTCCAAATTTGCGGGTTAATTGTGGCGCCTAGGAAGGTGCTTTCTAGGCAAGCTTGGGCTCATTTTTGTCTTCTTAAAAAGCCCTTTCCAACGGCACCTAGTTCAATCAGATCGAACATTCC
>NW_013955386.1:12561-13291 GCF_001266775.1 Austrofundulus limnaeus
ATGGATGGATGGATGGATCTGCTTGATGATCTTTATGATTTTTATGTTTCAATATTTCCGATGGTTTTGATGTATATTTGCTTGATATTTTGATAATATTGATGCACACTTGATTGATGTTTTTACGATGGAATGTACTTTGAACTGCCTTGTTGCATAAATGTGCTGTACTAATAAACTTGACTTGTAGTTCAGTCCACGTTCATTAGCCAAGTCACAACTGGTCATTGTTTAGGCCTGCTGATGTTAGAAGGAATGATCTCCTGAAGGGTTCTATACACTAGTATTCTAGTACACTGTTTAAAACACCTCATACTTACAACAGGCTCTTATGAATATTTCAATAACTTATATGCTCAACACAATTGCACAAATTAGTATTAAATCTTCTGCAACTTTTCTCATCTTCTTCCAATGGTTTGCTCCACAAGCTCTTAAGATGGCCATTGGTGATATTGTACCCTTTGGCCTCCCCAGTCCTGACAAGATAACCGCAAGAAGGAATTTATGTTGTTTGACTGACTCCATTTAAGTTAAATTTGTTAAAACGATAACGCATTTCATGTTTGAACTATTAATGCAAATTTTTTCGTAGAAGAGAAATAATGGTCGAAGAGAAGGAATGAAGGATCAGTACAGTACTCAAACAGGTTGTCTCACATTTCTTAAGTCACTTTCTGCAAATTATCATAATTTATATATTTATTTATCAATTCAATTCAATTAAATT
>NW_013955387.1:0-2124 GCF_001266775.1 Austrofundulus limnaeus
CACACACACACATACACACACTCACACACATAACCCTGTCTCATTGTATGGTAGGCCACCATGACAGCGGTCAATGAACCTGAACACTTTGACCTCTGTGGTCAAAAGTGAATTGCCGCTCTGACTAAAAAACTTTTATCCTTCAAAAAGGACAGATGCTTGAACAAAGGCAAGAAAAAAGTGTCTTTTTCTCCTTTCCGATCATAAGACAGAAGGCATTCAATTGTTCTTCTCCTATTCTTTCTCTGTTCGCCTGACCAATGACTAGCCTGACCTCTGAGGTCATGAGAAAACACTTTCTATTGCAACCGATGCTTTGTTTTACTTTATAACTTTTCATCCTTGAAAATGGCTATTATTTTCTTCAATTATGCATCACCATTGTTTGAGAAAAAAGGTGGGAAAATTTCTCTATAAATGCAGACCTCAGAGGACCAGTGTCCATTTTCAATCCTCTCGCCTGCTAGAGCCTTCCATCCGTGTTCTTGATTTTTGCTTTTGCATCCTTGTAAACAGAAGTACTTCATCAATAAACAAAGGAGAAAACTATGGCCTGTAAGTATTTGCTAATTTAACCAAAAAAACATTTTTAATTCATATTTCTTTTATCTGCTTCTAAAAAAATGCATTAATTTTTTTTCTCAGCGCAGAATTTCACCACACAGATTCATGCCATTCTTTCTAATGATGATCAAGAATTTGCTTATTTTGATCTTGATCACATAACGAGTAAGTCTCCTTTTTTATTGACACCATCTGTTTATCTTTTTTTTTGTCTATCAGATTCATCATCTAAAAATTTGTATTTTTTTCTGTATCAGACAGCGGACCCAAAGAAACTAAAGTGGGCTTTTATAAAAAGGAGAATTCACATCATGCATCTGTCAACTCACCGCAACTCAATCACAATCACCACTGTCTTCAAGACCCCAGATCAGGTGTGGCAGCGGCAGGTGTGTCTGGTAGCGGTTCTGGTCCCACTCCCAGGTCTGCTCCTCCTGCTGTATCCGTTTCTGTGCGCCGTCCTCCGTCTCAACCATCTCAACCCCAGCAAGCCGTCGTCTCTTCGGGGGACGTCCCTGCTCCGACAGCCGAAAAGCAGAAAAGAACCTGACGAGGTGAAAAACGATGCGGACGGTGAGTGTAAGAATGAATCGACCATTTTTGTTCACATCCGTGACGTATTTCCTGTTTTAACAATTTCTGGTTCCTGTTCTAAATTATTTTTATTTTATTTTTTAATTTTAGATCAAGCTACGCCGTCTGGTCAAAGCCGACGCGTGTCTGTCAGTGAAAGTAAGTGATTTAATGAAAATATTCTGGTTTTATAAATTAATAAGGCAAAAGTTATTTTTTAAAAAACCATTAAGCCCCTCCTTAYTCCCTCTCTCTCTCTTTCTCTCTCTCTGCCTCCTAGAGGCAGCCTGTCATTTTCTCCACCCCTTTGTCTCTGCGTGTGTGTCGGTGACGCACAGCTGACTTTGACAGTGCAGACGTGCCCCCACACCCCCTCCTCTCTTTAGAGCCTTCTTACTGTGTGTGTGCGTGTGTGTGTGTGTCTCCCCCCCAAATCTGTCAGCAGTGAACTTGAGGCAAAAGAAATGGAGTTGTCGTCGCAAAAGCAGAAACACGTTGGAATAATACCAGAAAGGTCTGCGTATACGATAATCAAATATGGTTTAATTATGAGCAACAAACAAACAGAACTGAATCAGGAAGGTTCTGCATGCTTGCGACTGAACGCGTCAGCAGAATACAGCCAATAATATACATTATGTCAACACCATGTGACAGTTTTGTCCAGCCTATCACAGGACTCCCAGCCCAAAGAGTCTTTTAGAGTTCAGTCCATTGGAGTCGTCCGGAGCTATCAGAAAGATAAGAGTGATGGAGAGTGTCAAGGGGAAACAGATGTAAATAATTAGACCATGACAGAGTAAAATAAAATATTATACATATAATGAAAATATATACACTCACCAGCCACTTTATTAGGTACACCTGTCCAACTGCTCGTTAACACTTAATTTCTAATCAGCCAATCACATGGCGGCAACTCGGCAGACTGGTTCGAGCTGATAGAAAGGCAACAGTGACTCAAATAACCACCAGTAACAACCGAGG